>NC_143479.1:70666198-70770162 GCF_027475165.1 Benincasa hispida | reverse complement strand
TAAAACTGAAACATTTCAAAATCAAGAAAGAAAAAATCAGATTTTTTATATCTTCACGCCCTGATTTACGTTCCGGTCCTTAGATAGAATCCGAAAATGAATAAAGGAGAAACAAAAATATTACTACTGTATAAACAAATAGTTTGAGAGTAAGCATTACACAATTTCCAAGATCATTTAAAAAAAAAAAAAAAGAGAATAGATTCTCTATTTTAACCTGATCCATGCATAATATCATGAAAAATGGATACAAATTTTTGGCTGCTACTTAGTATTGGCAATAGGTCTGAAAAAGTATCTAAAAATAGAAAATTTAGATATTTGTACGCTGTCAAAGTAAGGAACCATGGCATATATGTTTGGAATAGATTCCATTTTGAGAGAGTTGAAAAAGCACTGTCTAAGAAAACCCCTATTGCTTTAGCTGGACCAGGAGAACTGATTCTTCTCGAATTGTCACCATAATAAGATTTACGCGCATCAATCGTTAACTTAATAAGGGATTTGCTTTCTCTAACCCACTTGAGGAGAGTGACAACTATCACTAGATTGTGAACCTAAAGTCTTGAGCGAGGACCTTCTTTCTCCTACGGCAGGGCACGAGCCTTCCCCTGAATTTTGTGATTGCTAAGTTGAAAGGCCAGGGAGAGATTCTCCACTAGCATTCTGGCTAAGACAGGAAATAGAAAGGGTATGAATATTCGAATAGTTAACTCTCCTCCATCCCCCAAGCTGCGAAGAAAGGGAGCCGAGTACCGATCGGTTAGAGTAGCTTGCTTCTACGATGATTTGGTGGCAAATGATGCTGATTTGAGCACCTACTCAGATGAACAAGGACAAGATGAGGTGCAAGAACACCTTTGTAATACATAAATTTCACTGGCTTTTAAGCCAATAGAATAGGCCGTGTCCTGTCTGAGATTGTGGGTCGTACCTGGGTTAACTCGTTTGGTCTTGCCTTCAGACCCACTAAGTTTTCTAGTATACTAAGGATTACCTATATCGAGAAAGGGCTCGTGATCATGCCTCGATTCCTCTCCCTATTGGTCGAGCTGCTTCGCCCCTCTTTTCTTTTTTGAATTAGAAAGAACGGGGCCTCACTTAACTATTTTTATAGGATGAACAGTAGGGAGGATGAAAGACAAAGAAAGGGATCAGGGGGATTTATGATCGGAGAAAGGGAAGGGGCATGGTTGGTGTGTCACTGGGTCGGTGGGGGAACCCGTAGGAGGGGGACGACCCGCCGAATTCACATCAGAAATCGCCAATATAAACACAAACGAAATCGTTGAATTTTGTATAGAAACAAAACGAACCACTTCTATTTTCGGAGCCCACGGAGTGGTATATGAAGAATGGCTTTTTGGTCCCTTTCGTCCACTATTCTAACCTCCACTGTAAAAAGGCAACTAGCTCAAATAGAGAGAACGAGACTTTTCAAAAAAGGTACTGAGACTATCCCTGACCCTGAGAGACTGCTTGAAGGAAAAGCTTGAAGTACAGCTCGGAACGGCGATAAAGCGCAGCAGGAAGAGGAACTGCTTTAGATATCTCTTTTTTTCTCGTGTTCTGAACTATGCCTATCTGTCTTTTGCCTATGTATTTTAGCATAAGTCTTTCTCTGCTGTGTGCGTAAACAATCCTCTTCAACATTCTAGCTTTTATAAAGTAGGTGCTTCCCCTTAGTTGGGTTGGGGGAAGGAAGAGGGGCGGAATAGAAGAAATTCTGAGTTTATGCCACGACGATCTATATGGAAGGGCAGTTTTGTTGATGCATTCTTGTTGAGAATGAAGAAGAAGAGAGATCCTCTTTTGAACAGGAAAATTTGGTCACGTAGATCTACAATTTTGCCGGAATTCGTTGATAGCTCCGTACGAATTTACAATGGAAAAACTTCTATTCGTTGTAAGATCAATGAAAGAAGGGTTGGTCATAAATTTGGAGAGTTTGCTTCGACACGGAAACGAAGACTTTCGAGAACAAATATTGGACCGGGAAAAAAAGGGGGATAAAGTCAAGTCTAAGTGCATATGGCACGAAAAGGAAATCCGATTTCGGTAAGACTTGATCTGAATCGTAGTTCAGATTCAAGTCGGTTGAGTGAGGGCGACCGCAAAAGTCACCGAATGGGTCAGTCTTTTCCTTCAGTTTGTCCTATATTGAAAATCAAAAAAGCGTGGGAGGACATTGCGGATGTCCAGGACAGACACGACTTCTTCTAATGCTAGAAGACCACTGAAAGACACCCGGGACCAGAGCATATCGTGAAAGAAGCACACTGGGCGTGCTTTGACCGTGTCTCCGGGGCACAATTGAATGTAGATATCATGAACGCAAGGTGTAGGATACTAGGCCGAGAAACTCGGGCAACCACCCCCCCATATGCTGATCGCTAGCACATCTAGGGCTCCGGTGCCCAGCTTCGCTGGAGAGGCCCAGCCTGATCTGAGAAGTGCTAATTCAGTCTTTTTCAATAAAATCATCACGTAGTAAATCAAAAAGCCTAAAGTGATGTCTTTTTCCCCTTCAACGTTTACCTACTATGGTACCAGCGTGAATATGATCTCCACCAGACATATGTAACGCTTTAGCTAGTACACAGAAGTGCATACCATGATTCTTCTGTCTATCAATAACGGCATGCATTGCACGGTGAATGTGAAGAAGTAGACCATTATCTTGGCAATAATGAGCCAAGCTAGTATTTGCAGTGAATCCACCTGTTAAGTGGTCATGCATTACGATAGGAACTCCCAATTCTCTGGCAAATACAGCCCTTTTCATCTCATCATTTCTTCGCATGTACCTGCAGTAGCATTCAAGTAATGTCCCTTGATTTCACCTGTTTCAGCCTATGATTTATAAAAGGCTTCCGCATAAAATAGATACATTTAATGACATTTCAATCTGGCACCAATGACATAATAATACCGCTCCTATTTGTATTGTAAAAAACAACGAAATAAAGAAAAGGTAAAATAGTCTTCCTCACAATATCCATACTATGAAAAAGAGTGTAACATGAGTGTTTTAGCTCCCGGATCTGGAGATCCCTATTCTCGAATGATCTCATTCGAGAATAGTTGCTTTGAGAGGAGCAAGATAAGAGGTCGTTTTTTACTTCTCTCCAATATGCACCTTTCTCCTTACCCAGAAGAAAAATGGAGTTAGCATTTTCCAATCTTAAGACTCTATTCCTCATGGAAGACTCCAAAGCTAGATTTGGAGTAACGGGCCAAGGCTCTAACAGGACCTGGAGCCCGAAGGAATCTTCCGATGAGGAGTTCGCTGAGCTCTCATAAGGAACCCCCTTCAATACACCAAAAATCAGAATTTGCAAAAAAGAAAGACCAAACAAAGAAACAAAGTAGATGCGTAGATAATAGTAAAAGAGGGAGGTGAAACAAAGAAGGGAGATATACATCAAACATATAACTCGAAAGCCATATCTTCTATTTCAATTCAAAGAATATTGACAAAAAAGAAGAATCAGGCTCAAAAAAAGGATAATAGCACCAGAAATAATATTATTTTCGTAAAGTAGAGATCTAGAAACAGGTATCAGAAAACATATCTTGGGGACACCCTAAAACACTCATGGTATCATTATGAATATGCAAACCAAAATTGTGAAAGCCTAAAAATATACACACCCAGTTCATATGTGATATGATTGCATCACGATGCCTAAGTACACGATCTAATAGATCATTGTAGCAAGTAGTTGGATCATAGTCTCTTACCATAAAAATGGCTGCATGCGCAGCAGCACCAACTATGAGAAATCCATCATTCCACATGTGATGTGTGAACAATGAAAGTTGTGTACCATAGTCAATAGCTAGATATGGATAAGGGGGCATCGCATACATATGGTGAGCTACAATAATGGTTAAAGAGCCTAACATAGCTAGGTTAATAGATAATTGAGCATGCCATGACGTTGTTAGGATCTCATATAGTCCTTTATGGCCCTGGCCTATAAATGGACCTTTATGAGCCTCTAAAATATCTTTTATACCATGACCAATGCCCCAGTTGGTCCTATACATGTGACCCGCTATCAGGAAAAGAATTGAAATAGCTAAATGATGGTGTGCAATATCGGTTAACCATAGACCCCCGGTTACTGGATCTAATCCTCCGCGAAAAGTCAGAAATTCCGCATATTTTGACCAATTCAATGTGAAAAATGGGGTTGCTCCCTCAGCAAAACTAGGATAAAGTTGCGCCAAAAGATCCCGATTCAAGATAAATTCATGAGGAAGTGGAATCTCTTTAGGATCTACTCCAGCATTTAGAAATTGGTTAATCGGTAAAGATACGTGTACTTGATGTCCCGCCCAAGAAAGAGACCCAAGTCCTAGCAGACCCGCTAAATGGTGATTCAACATGGATTCTACATCTTGGAACCAAGCCAATTTTGGAGCAGCCTTGTGATAATGAAACCAACCGGCAAAAAGCATTAAGGCTGCAAAGACTAATGCACCAATTGCGGTACAATAGAGTTGTAATTCACTAGTTATTCCAGATGCTCGCCACAGTTGAAAAAACCCAGAGGTTATTTGTATTTCTCGAAACCACCCCGCCTACATCACCATTCAATATTTCTTGGAACCATTTTCCTTTATTCATGCGGCGGAAGCTAGCGACAAAAGATAAGGCCAGCACAGTAGATGTTGTTATGATCAATTAATGGGACTTGGTCGGAAAGTGTTCTTGCCTCTATCATTAGCTCGGGTAGTCGCCATTGCTGGTGTTTCAGTCACCTTTCAATGGCTCCCTTAATTATGTGCGAGGAATTCTCAAGTTGCTCGAACCTGGTGAGAGGAATTTCCCTCGTTGAGTAATGGGAAGCGAGCTAGTACCCGAAAATGCCCGTTCCTTTGTTGTTGGGGCCCAAAATCTTCTTTGCTTTCGTCACAAATCCCATCGCTCGAGAGAAAGAGGGTTTGGAGTTAGTTACAAGCTGGACTAAGACTGAAATGAAGGAACCAGATGGAGGGAATCTTTCCGGATAGGAGTGATGCTTTTTGGAAATGAGGATTAGTCGGACTTCCGTAATCTTCTCTGAAGAAGAAATGGTACAGATCTGGCTCCGCACAAGATAATGTCAGAGGCTTTATTAGCAGGATTTGCATCTGGAAAGGCTTGGTGGAGTAAGGTTTAGGTTTTCTCTTGCTCCATTTGGGGATGAATCTGCTCTTAGGACAACTAGGTTGTTTATCTCACTTTGGTTCCTATCCCGCTTCCTCACCCATTGACTCAAATATTGCACTATATAGCACTATTTATCCCCTAAAGTGTTTTCCCTCTACTAACGTGAGTAATAGCGGAACAGTTGCCTAATGCATGTGGTCAGCATCAAACAAGGTTCTAAAATACATCTTTACATCCCGATCAAAGTAACGAAAAAAGATGGGTTTGAGCAACTTTTTCATACAGTTTTCCCTCTTTTCTAGAAAAAACTAACTTACGCAAATAGTAAATGAGAGGACCTTAGCACTTTTCGTTATGGAGTGATTCATCTAAAATTCCCGGGGTTTTGTGAATGAATTCAACTATCAAATCTCAATTGCACGGGATTCTGAGTTTCTTTCATTCGCTGAAAAACAACAAAACTCACTTCGTCCCTGCACTTCTAGCTGCATAAGGCATTCTGCTTCCCCTGCCCTACATTCCTGACTAGGAATGATATAAGCTCCGCCCTTAGGGCGTTCCTTTGTGTGTGGCAATAAGCCTCCTATCTTTTAGTCCCTGCTAGCTCGCTAAGTTAGGTAGTTTCTCCTTCCCTCGAGCCTGGTCCTAGGGCATCGCTCTTCTAGTAGCAGCAGATTTCGTTCAATATATAGGAGTTATTTTGGGAACATGTCCCCGAGAAATGACTCGGTCGATATGGCATAAGACGTTTCCTTGTTTCGATCCTTTACTAAGAAAGACCCGTGAGTTGGGTATGGGGAATATGATCGAATGACTCTTCGTCTTACGAAATCAAACATGAAACTTTGCTAGCAAAAGAAGGGGGTTCCAAAAAGAGAAGACAGAGATAGCGAGGGGAAGCTGAACAATGTAGCTATAGCTGCTCACCCTTCCTTCGAAGCTGTTAAGCCCACTCCGCCAGTGAGTTGTGTATCCTACTGGTTAAGGCTACGCCCTATGGACACTAGTTACTGGGCTGAAGAATAGATTCGGGAGGGGTAGTATAGCTCTTGCCTAAAGACGATTAGAAACATGCATTATGACTCCAACCATGGAATTTTAAGATGAACGTTCGTTGATAAGTCCAAAGAAGGATCCGCACATGGATCGGGCTTTCTAACTCGCAAAAATAGACTAATGCCTAAAAGTAAGCATTGGATAAATGCCCGGGTCCTGAGATTACTTACTTTCTTGTAAAAGTAGGTTCAAGACTTTATATACACAATTTTCAGTCAATAGTCTGACGAGAGGTCTTTTTTAGGCAAAAAAATTCTCTTTTTCTTCTTTGTTTGCTTAATAATAACATTTTCTAAATAAAGAGTAAGTGATGTTTTCGTTAATTTAATAAAGTGGATTCTTCTTAGTCTTAGAAGGAAAGGTACAATTCTATCGTGAAGAGGCCGTCCTCTATCCCTGAAGATCTATTTAACGATCTCATACAGGTATGTCTAGATTTGGTTGAAAGGTATGTCCCCTGGGCTCTTAAGATTCCTTATGAATCTTGGACTGGACTTCGGTGGCTACCGAAATGGTCATCGTCACCTGTTAAGGATTCAACATTCAGCGTATCGGGAGCTAAGAGAACTCCCTTCCACCTGAAGCTCTTCGCAGTCTCCCTGTAGGATAAGGCTTCTTTGTTTGGTGCTGATGGTAACAGCCCGAGCCCGAGTAAGAACTCTAGACTATGACCATTTTCAGCCAATTTCGATTTCGATTTTCTTTCTCTGATCCAGTTCGTTCTGTCTTCTTTCCGACGGATTAGCCCTATGAGATCGAGAAGGGCTTCTGATTCTGTATGACAACAGAACGAGCATTCGCTAGATGACCAAAGATTGAATGAAATGTTGGTATGAGGTTTCGGCAATTTCAATTCCATTTTCAGTCTTTTTCAATTTCAATTGATCTTGTATACGCTGGTTGAAGCAGACATTGGAGCATCCAAACGAACCAGTAGAGGCAGCTGTGGCAGAGACAACAGCAAAAGCACTAGTCTCCGTTGATCACCTATCCGCAGGGGAAGCTGCATAGGTGGCAGGAACTTACTAGGGTTTAGATACCAATTCGCAGAGCATTCGTTTACCTCTCCTTAGGGGTCGAGAGCTGACAATTTCTCTTTATATATATGACAACCAAAGATGCACAGAGCATAATCACCCGACCAAAGGTGCTGAAGGAGGATATTGCAAGTGGTCCACTCTCTCATCTACAACAGTGGATCAACCCGTTGTCCAAACTAAAAAGTCTTTTACAAAATAAAGCGTGCTAGAAGGGCTCCTGCCCATGTCTAATTATTAGATGAAGACGAAGAGTGCTCTAACCTGATGTCGGAATAGCAGCTGTTAATGGAATGTGGGATAAAGGGTTCAAAGCCTTCCAAAACCTTGATTACCTTAGTAAAGATATCCCACGCAAGGAAGAAATCCCCTTAAGAGAAATGGGAAAAATTGATGTTATTTCATCTGGCTTGATAACAACTAATTCCACTCAAAAAAAAGAAAGAGGATTAGATTGTTCTAACCGCCTGTGTTACGTGAATATCTATTTTTTTTTTGGGGAGGGGTACCCGAAACGCGTCCTTAGTCAGATGCCACTTTTTGGGAATAAAGAAAGCGATAGCCAAGAGAGTCGATGTATCTCCCCTCATTGTAAGATTACCTAAGGCTTCCTTCAATCCATTCGATAGCCTCTTGTCTTCTTACCTTAGAAAAGCGAAAGAAATAGGCTTGAAAGAAAGAAAAGTGAAGACCAATGAAAATGGCTATCCATATAGTTCCATGGCAGTCTTAAATATAGCAGAGTCAGAGGCAAAAGGATTTAACGCAAGTTGAAGCTAAGGATCGACAGAAAGCTAGGTGTGCTTCTCCCTTCTTATCCTAAGGAACTCGTAAAGTTAACGAGATCTCGCTCAAGAAGATATATAGCCAAGCGATTCACCACGCCAATAGGTGGGTTTGAGGATAGTAAGTAAGAAATTCACATAGAAGGCACCGTTGAAACTTGTGCATGCTTATACTAGGGAAAGAGCTATGAAATGCATTCCCCGCTCTCCTGAGTCGAAAGAACCTTAATTGCGCTTTGGTGCTTTTGGCTATGCCATGTATTCAAAACCTTAGCTACTTTACTCGAAGTCGAAAGAGAATCGCTACATTAACATCAGCCACTGCCACTGGCACTAATCTGCCAATCGAGAAAAGCACTTTTGTGAGGTGGGCAGCTCGTAACGTAAGCATTGCAGTGGAGCGAAGGGCTTTAGTTTAGAGGGATAAAGGGGATATGGGTGAGCTTGAAGCAGGGAGTCAATTAACAAAACAAGTAGGCCATAGTTTACTAATAAGAACTATTGCGACTAATATAGCTACCCGACCACAAACAAGAGCATCTTTATTAGATATCCCCACAATGAGAGTTATTAACTTAGCTGGAGTTTTTCTTGGGAATCTCATGAAATGCCGGGCCTTGAGAGGGACCTTGTTGTGGAACATCGGCTACCCATTAAGAAGGGATACAAGCCATATAAACTACCACCGAGGAGAGTTCTTTACCGTGAACCTACTATTCCTTCTTATTGATGCTTAGTAAAGTAAAGCTCCATCTCCTTTTTTTACATCCTATAAGCCAGAAGAAAGGCTATTTATTTAAATGACTTATGCATTTTCTGTGAAAGAGTGTTCAGTGAGAAGTCTTTCCATTCGATATTTAGCGAGCCAATAGATAGGTAGGTTGCATAGTCTATATGAGTTCCAATCGAGTTATCTTACCCAGCATCTTAGCTGCCTTTTCAAATTAGCGCTTCTTGATACCTTTGGCCTAGGCCGGAGACCATTGGAAAGGAAAGATATTGGTTGGGAGGAGGCGCATTCCATTCTTCTTCTGGTCCAATTCCATCTGCTTACGAACCGGAGACTGGAATCTTTTTTTTAATGAAGAATACTAGAATAAGGAGTTTGCTTAATCTAGGGGGAGTTCCATGTAAGCTTCTTCACTATATGGAGATGAAGATGGAGAAAAATACAACTATTTACAGTGTAGGAGTATCTGATAGGGGCATTCAACACGTCTAGAAGAAAGGCTTAGCCTAACGTTATTGGCGGGTATTTATGTTACAAGTTAGTTTCCTAGGAATTAATATATTTCTAGTCTCATGTGAAGTGTCAAATTTTCCTTTGCTTTTTTCTAGTCAAGTGAGGTAGTCCTCTCCCAGTCCTTCAACTATCATCCTTCGTAGCAGCCCTTGTAGGTAGCAATCTTAATAGCAGTAGTGAATAATGCCATGTCCTGATATTCTCACTCCTGAAAGCAAGTCAAGCTTGCACCGAGCGGGTCGAAGACCTAGCCAATTTGCTTACTACAGGGATAAGAAAAACCTTTACCCTAGTAAGCTTCCTTTCTACCCAAGAGAGTCTCTTACTTATCTCACCTTAAGGCAGGAAAGAATAGGCAAGATAATGTGTACCCCCGTAGAGGTAGAAAGTCAAACTCTTCTTCTAGCATCAAAGTAAACAGTATAATCAAAAGCATAAACCATTCGTATTCCTTCCCGAATCTGGAAAATGAAATATTAGCAGTTGCTCTAATAGCTTTAAGTAAATACTTTCTCTTCTTTACTAGTGTAGTGTATCCGTAAATGAACTAGTTGTTGTTGCTGTTATTAGCCTTGCTAACATAATCTAAATAGTAGCAGTAATATTTTTTTTTGAAAGCATTCTTATTTGAATGATTTTTTTTCAAAAGGTATATGGATTCCGGATCATAAAGAAAGGGAATTTATTCTGCGACCGATGTGACTAAAGATTGAATTGGTACCAACGAACTAGGAACTGATGGAATTGATGATTTGAACAGGGTGCAGAAGAAGAAAGAAAAAGGTATAAGCAGAGGCTTTTCCTAAAGATAAAGGTGGAAAGATAAAGGTAGAAATCGAGTTCGACTCCTCAGAGGGGGTAGAAGAACTAAGTTAAGTAAGAAAGTCTTTCTAGCGGGGGGGAGGGAGCAGAGTTATAGCAATTGAACTCTTTTCCTAAGGGTTATTCCTCAGATTTTTCATAGCTAAGGTCTTTGGGTCTAGGGCAATAAAGAGTTCCGATTTGTAATACATATGAGGCTTAGGTTTTTTTTCCTCAACCGGGAATCTTGCTTGACCCCGAGCAAGGGCCTAATTCACGTACGTAAAGGGAGGGTTGGGGTAGGTCTTTCACTCTTTTTTTTTTTAACGTCAATAGATGAGTGAAGCGAAGGGACGAGACACCAATAGGCACGAGAGGAGTTCCTTCCAAAAGAGCATGTAATTGAAGAAAATCAAAACCAGGCCTAGCCTTTTTTCTTGCAAAGCTTGGTTAAAAGCTTGATTTTTCTAAATATTGGCTAGCTCAGATAAACATTCCAGCTATTCAAAGAAGGCGGTCCTGAGCGGATGATCTTCAGATTCCATAACAGCACGTCCGGCGGCTATTCAAATGGATCTAGTTCCTACCCGCTCGCACCCTTCTTGGGAATGGAATCCTATCAACTAGGTACTTTTAGACCAAAAAGATTTGAGCAACTTTCACTATGCTGGTCTACTTCCTTTTTTTCTTTTGAATCACAGGAAATGATTTAATCTCGAACTGGGCCTGACTATTCAGTTGAAGTGAGAATTGGTTCAACTATCGAGGATAGAAATTTTGAGGAATTCTCAAGTTGCTCGAACTTGGTGAGAGGAATTTTTTCAAGACTGCCGTCTTTTCTAGTAAGTGGATTGGAACGCTAACGGCGAGGTGCCAACTAACCTTTGTCCCTATCCCTCAATCAATCAATGGGGCAAGTCGAGGCATGTCTTATTTCTTTCAAACAAGAAAGAGTTAGCTCATTTCTCTGAAAGATGAGGAGAACAACGTCGAAAGGGTTGAACCTAACCTGCCTACAACCAAAGCGTTAGAAGCCCTTAATTAAGGAGGCCTTTAGTAAATCTGAAGTGTTCCCTAGCTTGATTCTTTCTTTGCTTCCGTCGCTTAGTGCATCCCCACTACCACCCTTGACAAAATTTCTGTCTAACTGTCTAGATCTCTTGCTCGGTGTACTCGTTACTCGTTTAACGAGTCAAGTTAGTAATTTTTCCTCAGCGTTTCGTTTCTAAGCTAGGTGACCAGAGCTTGGGGATTTTGTTTAGTTAGTAAGGGAGTAGGCAGGGGGGGAGTCAAAGGGTGGGAATAGATTGTAGTGAATTGTGGGAGTTTCTAAGGAAAGCTATCTTCTCAAAGTCAAATCTTCAAAAGGATAGAGTTCCAGCAAAACCCTTTCTAAGGATGAGGACAGTAGTTCGGGAGTTCGCTCGAAAGAAAGAACTGGCGTACCAAGGGGGATCTTTCGATCACTCTGTTAAATCCAAGGCACGTCTTCATCAAGCTCTCGAACAAAGAAGATATGCACCAAAAAACAAAGAGAAGTTTTTGATTGAGGGATTGATGTTTAGGGTTTTCTGCTGGAGCCATGATTTCCGTCTCCGCAATGGTGATCCAATGCATGTGCCTATTTGGGTATCGCGACTCCATCTGCCTATTGTCTTCTTTTTTGAGTTTCGCCTGTTTTCTATCGTCTCGACTTTCGGAATTGGCCTGACCCTTGAAGGTCCTACGAAGCTTGTCTCACGCCCCCCTCTCACAATAAAGCTAGGGTTTGTGTAGAAATCGGTCTTCTCAAGGAAAACCTCCTAAATCGTGTTTTGATTGGATCGACTGTGTATGTATTCACTAGTAAGAAATCGTTTTTGAATACCACTCCGTGGGTTTTGCACGCATTGCAGACGACAAGGTCATGCCCGTCACGAATGCAAATGGCGAATAAGGAACCTGTTGTCAACCCGTCACCGAGAATGGCCTATGTTCCAAGAACCAATGCTACCCAACACCTACCACTGAAGTTAGCCTTGTGATTCAGATGTTGCTGCTGCTGACATGCAAACCATTGAAGATGGCCCTCGGGGCGAAGAGCTTAAACCAGATAACAATCCCCAAGCTTCTATTCTTCAACAATCGGAGTATTTAGCTATTGGAAAATCACCTTCGGTTAACGCAGCCGCCCCTAATACCGGAGGTAGCTCTGCCTCATGGGGACAGCAGGAAGAGGAAAGAGTTTAAAGAAATTTTGTTGATAATCAAGACCCCCTACGGATCATGCACTGGATCCATTCGACCCAGAATCCAATGAACCGATGGTTAACCCTCTTTTTTTAGTGATTGCCATACAGAGACAAGTTTGCGCTTTTTCCTTAAAAGGAAGGTCCTCAAAGCCTCTTCATTCCAATGATCATGATGAAGAATCCAATAGCTCCTCTCAGGGCCCACAATCATCGAGATTTGAGAAAGATTTTAAACCGAAGCCTCCGAACACGGCAGCACCTGGGTAAGAGCGCGACTACTAGGGCACTCAAAATAAGGGGGCCCCACTATATTGAATATATTTCCACAATTGCAATTGTTTGGAATGCAAGGGGCATCAGCAATGGCCCCATGCGTAGGCGTCTCGACGATCTTGCTCGGACCGGGCTTTAGTCTTTGGTTGTCATCCTGGAACCAATGGTTAGAAGGGCCAACTATGTATCAAAATGGAAACGGAGATTGCGTATGGATGGATGAATGTTGACCATCTCGCTCGGATGAATCCCCTGCCAATATCTTGGTCTTTTGGAGAGAAGATATCCTTGACCTGTCCATGATTGAAGCCAATGCCCAATTCATTTCTACCAATGCAAAGATCAAATCTGAAAATACTCAAGGTGCTCCCCTTACGTAAGTTAATAAAGTCTGGGAGATTTATCTTTCCACAAAAGCTACTAGCAAGGGTTCCAAACCTTAAGTGACTTAGTCAGTAAGCCCATTCGCCGGTATGGCGAAGCAAGGAAAACGGCTAGAAAGACAAAGAGCTAATGATGACTAGCCTTAACAGGCGTGGGAGAGTCCCAAGGTTCGTTCATTAGTATGTTGTCGAAAGGTATTTCGTAGCCCTTTCATTTTCTTTAATCGAATTAGTAAGCCGGGTCAAGCAATTTTTCTATTAGCGGTGATAGCCTGTTTAGATTTCTCTCAGTTAAGATAGGTAAAGTGAAAGACTCTTTCGGGTGTAAGACTAAGATAGGTAAAGTGAAAGACTCTTTCGGGTGTAAGACCTAGCCTTGTGAGTCGAAATAGAAAACAACTTCTTTTCCGGGAAGCGCTAGTGAAAATGAAGGAAGAAAGACTTGTTGGGAGAGAAATATGCTATATCAATGGTGCTTTTCAAGCCTGACTTTGTTGAATTGAAGAGGCCCACCTCACCTCTCCCCTTCCCCACTAACTTCTGCTGGAATAAGTGGGCCTCAAACGATTGATTTCTACGCTTTCCGAAAAAAAATCTCTCTAACCATCCGGAGGAAAATAAGCTTCCACAATGGAACGGAATGTGGAGGATGTAGGTCCTTTCTCTTTTATTTAGATCTTGGATCATAAAGTTTAATTATTCCATTTCCCTTTTGTCGATCATGAGACATCTGACGGCCGGTTATCGTCGTTCCTAAAGGACTTCTCAATGTATTTCGTTTGGTCATTCAAAAAAGAAAAAATGGCTGAATGGTGTTGATACAATTCTTATTATATCTGGATGGCAAGATTATTCCATCTTGAAAAGAGAACCTGGTCCTAGAGTTCTCGGAGCTGAAGATCCCTCGATTCAAACTCCAGTTGTCTAAAAGTTCTTGTGTTACTTGCGATTGGAAGTTTCTTAACACGTAGTGCCAATAGTCTCCTTTTTTTGTCCCACCGAATAAAGATTGAATCCTTGTCTTTGACAGTTTTTACCCGGCCGAAACTCTTTTTTCTTGAAACCAGAGGACGAGCAGCGGTACCAGGGTGATGAGCTTGAGGATCAGGCATCTCAGGGGGCGAAGGAGTCTTGACGAGGTGTCGGGGAGACTTGCTCGTGCGCTTCTAATGAAGATACCTCAGCGAGATCCTGAGCATTGTTTGGGAAAGTCAAGAGAGTTTTAAGTGTGTCTGAGGATTTGTCATCCGATCTGGATACACTCCAAATTCGAAAGGATAAGGCACCAGCCCAAGCTGGAAACTAAGTCAACGCGAAGAAGCCAACGAGCTCGATGAGAGAGTATATTTCTTTTCATAAGTGAAGGAAGTGGAAAGCTCTTTTCTGACTTTGATTTGCAAATCGAACAAAATAGACGAAAAAGAAGAGGTTACATTCATTTCATTTTTTTTTGTGATTAGACAATGACAGAACGACCAATTAAAGGGAGAGCACTAAGTTACTTACGTTACGACACTTTCACGCACCATTAGCTCTCACGAGCTCTTTTTCATTTGCATTTATTTCTTTACCGGGCGTTTACCATGTCTCCCGAACAATCTCAGTACATATGGTGCAAGACGATTCCACATATCGAGGTCGGATGGGATCAGGTGTTTTCCAGGAACATTTCATTTCTGAGTAGAAGAGCCATTTTCTTTTTCAAGTAGTGTTCGATCGATTACGTATTAATCAATATTTGATTGATTGGTCTGAGGTTATCGATAAAAAAGATTTGTCTAAGTCACTTCGTTCTTTTTGTCCAAGTTACTTATTTTTTATTAGAGATTACAATCCAGAATAGAATGAGGATAATGTATTGGTAAGAATGTTAGACCATAAAGAAGCTATCATATCCCATTTAAGTTGGGCCAGCCTTTTTCTGGGGTTCCATACTTTGGGGCTTTATGTTCATAATGATGTCTCTGATTACTCGATAATTTTCACAAGCACAAATCCCGCTTTTTATAGGCCCAAAAATTCTTTCACAAAATAATCCATCATTTTCAGGTTTATTGGTTTTGTAATGAAAAGAATAGGGTTTTGTTACCTCTCCAACTATCTTGCCATTAGGTAGGGTTTTATTGGCCCAAGCACTTATTTGTTGAGGAGAAACTAATCCAATTCGGAGTTGTTGATATTTATACCGATCGATCGTAGAAAATTTTTTTTGATTCATTTTGATTAAGCTTTCTTCCTATTAATCTGGAGGTTCTTCTCAGATACAAGGAAATGATTCAGTTCCAAAGCCAAAGATCGTAATTCTCAAACGAGCAATCGAAAAGATTCTGGAGTATCCTCAGGTTTAGGTATTGTTCCTCCAATGATTGTAGTACCAAGTACTTCTTGCCGAGCTCTAATATGATCAGATTTATAAGTAAACATCTCTTGTAAAATATGAGCAGCACCAAATCCTTCTAGAGCCCAAACCTCCATTTCTCCCACCTGTTGTCCACCTTGCTTGGCCCTTCCTCTAAGGGGTTGTTGTGTAACAAGTGCATAATTCCCACTGGAACGTCCGTGTATTTTATCATCAACTTGATGAATTAATTTCAAGATATAAGGCTTTCCTATTATAACAGGTTGTTCAAAAGGATTTCCCGTTCTTCCATCAAATATTTTGCTTTTTCCTGGATACTCGGGTTCAAATACCCATGGACTCGCTGTTTGCTTACTAGCTTCATATAATTCAAAAAAGACTAGTTTTCTAGAAGCCTCTTGTTCATATCTCTCATCAAAAGGTACTATTCGATAATGTCTATCTAGCAAACTCCCCGCTAACCCGAGTGAGCACTCAAATATCTGTCCTACATTCATTCGTGAGGGGACTCCTAATGGAGACCAGGACTCTGACCGCGTGCCTGTTGAAGAATGAGCCGACGACTTATAGGCAGTGGCTTGGTTAAGGGAACCCATCGGAGCCGTAGCGAAAGCGAGTCTTCATGGGGAAATTGTCACTGCTTATGGACCCGAACCTGGGTGATCTATCCATACATGTTAGACTCTAGTCTACTAAATAGATAGTTGTGTTATCGTAAAAGACTAAGGTTTGAAAAAAAAAAAAAATAGACGGCACTAGTATATTTAAAAAATCTTGTTTTTTTGAACATGAAGAAATTAAGAAGCCATTGCAATTGCCGGAAATACTAGGCCCACTAAAGGCACAAAAATAGAGGGTAAGGTGGTGAGAGTTGTCATAGAATGGATACCTCGACTTAATATTTGTACCTGTCATTTATTGATATATTAATTGTTATATTAATATTTTTACCTGTTATTTATTGATTGTTATAAAAGGTATCTTATAATTATACTAATTCATATATAATTATACTAAGTAATATCTATATGAGTATATATAGAAAAGGAATGAGGAATGTCGAATTAAATAAATGGACTTACTCATCTTTCAACATGAAAGATATGTATCAGGATAGACTTTTGCATTTTTTAGTTATTATCTTGTCTTATCATTTTTTTGAATAAAATTTCATAAAGATTTTCGTACAAATTCCCCAAAAGTTAGTTATAATTTGATCCAACAACAGGGATTCTTAGTAAAACTAGAGATCCTCTAGAGATGTAGAAAGATGCAAGACTCTATGCCACTATTTGCTATAGTTGAATTATATATACACATGTAATGTTAAGAATGGAGCATGAAATTCATTTTATTCCCTTTGCCAAATTTTGCGGAAGAAATAATTTGCTCTTTTATTTTGTTTAATAGGGGTTTCCTAATTACTAATCAGGAATATCGATAAAAAAAAATTCTCTGCATGATTCTTTCTACAATTTAATCTTATGTTACCAAAGAAAAATCCATTCTTCGAAATCTTAGATCAAAACATTATGTATGGATGATATGAACTGCCTAAACAAGAATTCTTGAATAGTGAACAACCAAAATTATTACTCACTACATCAAAAAATTTCCATTAATGAAATATGTAAATCCATTGGAAAATAAAAAATACGCAATATAGACATGAAAAAAGGAAGGAGACGGAATATGAATGAACTTAAACTACATTTGACTAACTATACTCTCTTTGTCCCCTTTTTTTAGGGTGAGTATTAATAATAAGGGTGAGCCTAATATTAATAATAACTCTAAAGGAAAGGATGATACACGTCTTGGAGTTCATTCCCGAGCACAAAAAGCTTTTTTTCTGGAGATAGAGAGAAAAAAGTAAGTAAGCGGGGTTATTTCTTTCTTCCTTCCTACTGTCCCCATTAGTTGATATACGAAATTGGAAAGGAATTCCAGATCATTCTGATTGAAGGCGGGATATGGATGGAATCGAGAAGGAAGAAAGAGTCCGGTTTCAGAGGCTTGATCCACTTTGTAATCATGGATCATGAACAAATCCCTAAATGCTTATTTATACTGTCGCCCAGGTAGGGAGAACTCTTAGATTGTCGACGTTTTAGAGAGTTTTTATTCAAATCCATCTCTACCTATGTTGTGCCCTTCCTCCCAAAGCATTCCGGTATCTGTTATTCCAGGTCTCATCCTATGAAGCAAAGTCGGACAAGAGAGAAAGACATGGAATTGATAGGGAACCATAGCCAAGTGGCTAAGGCATAAGTCTGCAAAACTTCTATTCGTCGGTTCGAATCCGACCGGTTCCTACAGCGCCGCACCATTCCACCCATCATTTTTTTACATGGTTAGTGTCTCAAACGGGGGCCTCCGCTTGCTCCTTCGTATGTTTGGCTTAGGCCACCTTAGTTTCCTTACTGTATTTCTTTTCTTATTAGCAGTTTGATTTTATAAATGTCTTTCGTTTCTTTTCTCTTTCTTTAGCTGCTATCCTTGCTTCAACCTTCGTCTTTCGGCTTTAGGACTCACTCAGTCTTCTTTAAGAAAGAAAAAGGTATTCTTTTTCAATACGATTTTCCCGACGAAAGGTTTCAGTCAGTTAGCTTATTATAAATAGATTAACCAACGAGTGATCTCGGCAGAAAATTCTCCACCGATGGAATGAGGACATAGCAAATAAGATCCTAGCTAGAGAGCGACCCCTTTCGAACCAGAGTGCCCTCACTAGGGGAATTTGTTTGCTTTTATTCGGTATTTGGTTAGTAAAGCTTTGCTTACCTTGAAGAGCCCGATATTCTTCTTGCTAATCAACGATTATTACAATATCGGGTAACCCGTCATATATTTTATCCCGCCCAGATATGTTTGCAAGTGAGATAATTGTCTCTTCAACATAGCGGCATCCCTTTTTGGAAGACGGTTGAGTCCCCTCGTCTTTTTTTCCGTTCTCAAATCCCTGAACTTTTGAAGTCTCGTTTCTGTAGTAGACCAATTTGTTAACATCCCCCCGAGCCATTTTTTATTAACATAATGACACCGAGCTCTTGTTGCAGCCCGGGCTATTGAATCTGCTGCTCTATTTTTAGTACCAACAATTAAGAATTGTTTGCCCCTACTTGCTGCATCAAAAACTAAATCACAAACTTCTGATAAAAAACGAGCAGTTCTAGTTTGATCTTAAAGGAGATCTTCTATAATTTCGCACGTGAGGGGTTATTTCTTGGTTTCGTCAAGTCATTAATAACTTGATTATTTTTAGATAATAGTAGATAGAAACAACGCTTGTAAGAAGTCTTATTGAAACCAAGAAATATAGGCCTGCCTGCCATCCACACCAGAATAAATGAAGTTTTCCAAAAAAAACCTACTAGTGGAGGAAGACCTCCTAAGGATAAGAGACATAGGGCTAAAGAGAGAGCCAAAAGAGGATCTTTTGTGTATAATCCTGCATAATCTCGAATGTTATCAGTTCCGATATGTAGCTTCTCTTTGTTTCTCGAGCCTATAGTGAGTTACAGACAGAGTTCGAAAACAGGAGCTGAATATGCAACAGCAATCCAAGGACGCATACGCAGATGGAAACTAAGTTCCCACTCTCGACCCATGTAACATGCTACACCAAGTAAAAAGTGTAGAACAATTAGCTCATAAGGACCACCATTGTAACCATTCATAAACAGAAGCAGCTTCCCAAATTGGGTAAAAGTGCAAATCGATAGCTGCAGAAGTAGGGATAATAGCACCAGAAATAATATTGTTTCTGTAAAGTAGAGATCCAGACACATATCCTTCACCCATCTATTATGAACTATTTCCCCTATTCTCTTTGATCTTTATCTCATGGCGAACACTTTTCGAATGAAGGTCACTTCTAGGGTGACACGAAGTGTTGCACATATCTCATGGTGGGAATTATCTAGGGATGTGAGAATTGAAATCAATATATCGTATATTTGATTTTCCATTGAACAGCTTCCCCTCATTCACCTTGATTGATTCACGCAAACTCTTTCCGAATGGAGGTCACTCCCAGGGTGACACGAACTGCCATATGAACCTCATGATGTGAACATCTTGGAACGTGAAAATTAAAATCAAAACGTCACATTTGATTTTATGGTGAACAACTTTCCCTATTCACCAAAATCTTGATTCATGTAAACACTTTCCCAATGGAGGTCACTTCCAGGGTGACACGAAGTGAAACATGAATTTTGATCGTGAACTCTTAGGGACGTGAGAGATAAAAATAAACATATCATATATATTTATTAATCTCCCACTGAAGCGTTCTAACATATCATATACGTTATTTTTCACTGAAGCGTTCTAATAGCATATCATATATGTTATTAGACTCCCACTGAAGCGTTCTAACGTTAAACAGGGTATACATTTTCTTAGGCTTGTTCCGACTAATTAAACAACCTAAGTCTAGGTGTTTACTCAAGTATAACGTTTATATTTGGATTTAATTTACGATGTCTAGGTGATAAACCAGTTTTAAAACCTCACATCACTCACGTATTGCTCATAAAACCAATTAACAATGCTCAATTATTCGACCATAATCCCCAGGTAGGAGGTATTTCATAGACCGTCAACTTAAATACCCCCAGCCTTAGACAAAATTATATATTGGTTGAGTTTGTAACTCTGGTTTTACAAGTTTAACGACCTATTTTAACTATTAAAACAAGTGGTTAACCTACGTGAGCATGCAAATGATCTTTGTTGTGGATTTTAAATGTCTAACCCAATTTTATAATGACTTACAAAATTTTAGACATGCTAAACATCCACAACATACATCAAAGGCATTCAGTATTTAATATAACACTTATATTAAATAAAAGAAACCCTAAACATGCATACTATATATTATGGCACTTTATAACATACTTTCAATGCATGTAACATGCTTCCTATGGTGGGATTTTAAATCTACATGGCATACTTTATGCACATACAAGATTTATTTAATTATAACATCACATGTATAAATAATTAAACACATACTGATATGGTTTTAGTTTTGGCATTTTCAAGCAAACAAAGGCCTAATTATTACAAAAACAGTAAGAAATGGCTCCAAGACACTTCTAGACCGCTCGAACCACCCCAAATCAGACCTGAAAAGCTTGAACTGGACCAAAATTGACTGAATCAGACCAGCCAAAAATCATTTGAGGCCGAACTGGACAGGAAAAGAATAAAACCGGTCAAACCGGCTTAACTCGCATGTTAAAACGGTTCAAACTTGATTCCTCACTCGGTTAACGGTTGAAAACTCGATGCTTGCTCGTTGGACCGTCAGGAACTCACTCCTCGTCGCTTGAAACTCACTTCTCGCTCCTCATCGAAACTCAATCCTTGCTCGAATATGAGCAGCATTGCAACGCTCTTGTAATTGAAGAAAAAAGTGAAGAAGGTCGAGTTGTAGAAATTTGTTTGTGAGCTTCTGTCTAGGCAATGTTGACGCTGCCTAGACAGAAGCTCACAAACAGATTTCTACAACTCGAACTTCTTCATTTCTTTCTTCAATTACAACTTAATTTCAACTCTAATGACTCCAAATAAATTATATACTCTTGAGCACACATATAAGCTCATCAATCAAGAGCCAATTACAAATTTAACAAAGGAATCAAAGAGAATTTAAATGCCAAATCTCAGAAAACCATACCAATGCACCATTTTCATATAACTCATGAAAAACACTCACCAAACCAAAATTAAACCAAATTGAATACTTAAATGATGCTCTGATATCAATTGTTAAAGTCAAAGAACGTGCAGCGGAAGTTAAACGAATCATTAAGCATTTTAATTCATTGATTTTGGCTTTAAATTAAGCATGCTCATAAACTAATAAGAGGGTTTCATAACATACCTTTGTAGAACCACTTGAATATCAATTTCAACTACAAATATCCTCCAAATCTGCTTGTGGACCACCTCAAGGCCTTTCCTACTATTCTCTTGGTGCCTTAGATTGAGTTGTGGGACTCAAAATAAGCTTGAATTAAGGAAATTTGAAGAAGAAGATCATTACTCCACCATGGAAGAAGACCTTCTTCAACCTTAAGTTTTTCAGCAAAAACTCATCGAATGCATGCCCGATTTCCACTTCAATCTTCTCTACTTATTGCAAGACTATCATGCAAAGAAGATTGCTACATAAAATGACCTCATGCTTGGAGATTGACTCAATGAAAATGGTGGAGAATGTGTGAGCTACTTGAAATGGAAAGTGGAGAAATCCCACTTTTCCATTTTCCATCTTTTCAATTTTGTTTTTCTAATTGATTTCCAAAATCAATTTTTGTTTTAAAAAATGAAAAGTTCATTAACTTACAAAATTAATTCATTAATTAATTTTCTAATAAAATTAATAATAAATAATTGATTAAACAATTTAATTAATTCTAACTAATTCAATATCAAATCTTAAATTAATTTATCACTAATTCGACCATTATAAATCCCTATTCATGAATCTAATTTAATATCATATTTAAATATTAATTGATTCTCCAATTTTTTTTAATTCCAAAATTAAACCCATAATTATATCACATATAATTACTAATTCCCTTAATTCTAATTTGAACATTTCAAATTAACTTATCACGCTACTCTAAGGCTAATCCATTTATGAGCTAGTAAGGGGACCTCGTGCAACTACAGATCATGGGCTTTAACGATCCGAGATTAATTGGCTAAACTCTGTACACTGAATTAACCCTCATTTGTTAACTGTTGGGTCACTCCACTAAAGCCCGGAGTTTCACTCTCCTCACTATAGATATATTATGTCCACTCGATATAACCATGATTAGTAAGTTAACCCTTCACAGGTTGTTCGTAATAACGGTTGGGTCAAATGGCTGTTTTACCCCCCGAGATTACCTCTTGTTCCTTAAGTCCCACTGATCCTCTAATGAACAATTGGTTTGTGATCCGATCATTAAACTGAGTCCTTCTTGAGCCAATGAGAGGGTGGGGCCCTATTGGGATTGGTGTCTTAATTCTCTTGGTGCTCTCGTAGTTTGTAAACATTCTATAAACATATTGTTATTAATAAAATAATTGTTATTTTATAAGCATTTACTAAATCCAATAAACTAAGCTCCAAGGTTATTTTATGTAACTTAAGCATGTATGTGGAGACATACAAATGGATCATGCCTTAAGTAATAACCTAAATGGTCTGTAGTATAAGGATAAAGGAGGGATACTTTATCCTTGTGACACAATGGATACGACCCGCTATATAGATGTTATAAGTGTTGTAAAGTACTACAAATTGTCTGATCCCAACCATTCATGTAGAGAAATACGAGTGAGGATATCCTATACAAAGAGTTTGTATAAGACCGGACCATGAGATGATTAGTCTCTTTATATAACGCCATTGATAATTGAGATTTACATTTCACTAGGATGACCATAGGTGACATGACCTTAATCCTGAGTGAGTTCGGAACTCTTGCTCATTAAGGCGGTCCTTTGATTTGTATGGGTGAGAGTAGCCAAATTGCCAACTCAATAAGCCTACCATTTTAGGGATTTGTCTGATTAGGGAGCTGGGAACTCATCTACACATGACAGAATTCACTCCTTCCCTAAAACAGGGATAAGTAGATAAATTGTTCTCTTAAGGGCTGATTTCGACTCTTGAACATAGTGGCCACACTCTCTCTTGAGAAGAGAGGACTCGGTCATAGTAGGACTATGACTTATTGTTCATTAGAGGAATCAGTGTTACTTAAGGAGTTAGATATAACTACAGGGGAAAAACGATAATTTGGCCCAACTGTACTTACGAGCGATTTGTGAAAGGTCATCGCACTGTTGGCCGGTTATATCCAATGAACACATAAATATATCTATAGTGCGAAGAGTGTAACTGTCGGTCTTTAGTGGAGTGACCAACAGTTAACGGATGGTGGATCTCGTAATTAAAGAGTTAGTCAGTTATTCACGTACCGTTGGAGCTTCAAGCTACAAGTTCATAAGGTCCTCTTGGTAGCTCAATGGGTTCAAGTTGAGAATCTGATTTTGGGTTAGTTTGAAGTGTTCAAATTAACAAGAAGAAATTTAATTATATGTCATATACTTAAATTAATTCATTTATATGTGATATAATTGATATGATGTATTAGATACATGAATTTGAGGAATTAATATAAATATGATTTATATTAAAAACCATAACATAGAAAAAGAACTATGGTTTATATGTTTCATATGATGAAATATTAAAACTATAGGTTATAAATATATTATGATAAGTTGGTTATCATATTTATTTATAATATATTAACTATATAATAATTATTCATTTTCTTTAATAACTGATTGAGTGGGAGATTATTGGAAGCTTTATGGTAATTGTGAGATAAAAAGGAAAATTGTTTTCCAAATTAGAGAGTTAATTCATTTTCGGATTTATATCTCATAGAAGAGGCTATCGAGTAAAATAGTTTTACTAAACGATAGCATAGAGAGACTACACGATCGGGTATCGAGTTTACTATACGATAGTTACTCGTTTACTCGATATTAGTTGTTACACGATCGAGTAGTAAAGTCTATATGATAGACTTCATCCTACTAAACGATTGAGTATCTAGTCTATACGAGAGACTTTCTTCATCTCCCACTTACTCGATCGTCTATCTCTTCCTTTTCTCTAACCAAAGTCACATAGAGCCCACAACTCCTGGATTTTCACATCGAGAATACCAAGGTAACTCTTGTGGTTGTGTTCTAATTCCGTTCGAGGTTTGAGGATCGAGTTAGACTCGATAGTGATTGAGGATTCTTCAATTCGTGCTGTTGAACAAGATGTTGTTCTGATCGTTGCGTTTGAGTAATTCTTTGGACGCGTTGGAGATCGATCGAGGGATACTTAAAGAAAGGTTCTTCAAAGGTTTGCATACTCTATCCATTGTTCATTCTTTTAAGAAGCGTGCTTGTAATTTACTTATTATGCATAATCTGTTCTTGTAGACTGTAATTGTTTGTGTTCTTTCTCAATGGGATTTGGAACGATCCGCTTCCACTCACTGGATCTCTATGTTTAAATTTCCTTCAATTGATATCAGAGCTAGGTTGTTCTGATATTCCAAATTCCATTGTTGTATTGAACTTTATTTTACAGTCTTAATGGGTTTTAAGTGTTTCTACAATGCATTTAAGTGTTATGTTTGTGGATGGTTTGATGGATGTTTCGGGATGATGGCCTTTGTTTTACATTTTAAAGTTAATTTGTAAGAGCCACTACATTTTTTGGCATAATTAACTTACTATTGAGTATGTATTCAAAGGGTTTGAAGAGTCTTGAGTCGTTCGTGATGAAGTTTCAAAGAAGCATGGAGATGCAATTCTCATTGAGGAAGAAGAAGACCAAGCGTTGATCGTATCCTGTAGCCTAGGGATCGTTTAGATTTGGCTAAACGATCAAGTAGAAAAGTTATAACTCGATCGTGTAGCATTTACTAAACGATCGTATGGCTGATGCTAAACGAATGAGTAAAGATCGATTTGCATTGGTTACTCAATCGTGTAACGATCGCTGAGTATGGGATACTCGTTACATGGTAGGCACATGCACAAAACACTCACGTAGGCCAGCAAGTTTCATCACATAGTCACTGGCTACTCGATCACTCGGTATATGATACTCGTCACTTGCTCCTCGATCGTTTCATCGCATAGTTGTCGTATACTCTATCGTTTAGGCATGCATTTAAACTCGGTGCGCTGAACGATCAAGTGGCCTTCATGCTTCATCGCATAGTCTAAGGTACTCGATTGTTATACGATCGTGGTTACTCAACCAACGTTACTCGACGATCACAAGGAAAAGCTACATGATCAGTGGAACGAGGATTCACCCACGCGGTTCAAGACCCGATTCGCTTGTTTGAATCGGTCGACTCGATAGTTCAACGTAATAGTTAGTTTTATTTCGAACTTTGAGGCATATTATCCCAGTCCATCATTATTTTTTGAATGTACATGAGATGTATGTTGGTTTATATGCCATAATGTATGGAATATATATTTAAAACCCACCTTAGGTTATGTATTTATTCATGCATCATCTTTATATTACAAGTGTTATAATATAGTAGATTGCATGATTAAATTACATTAAAGCATGCTCATGCATCATATAGTATAAGAGTTATATTTATGCATGCATTAAGCATATTCATACATCATCTTTATATTATAAGTGTTATAGTATAAGGGTGTATGAGAGCATGTATGCTTGGTTCATTACTTTGTTATGTAAGAGTTATATAAAAGTAGTAATGAATGAACAATGCATGGAGCATGACACTTAGGTTTATTTATAAGAGTTATAAATGCCTTGTGGGTGTTGTTTCGCATTGTGGTTGGTTTTAATTGTTTCATTTTTTATAAGAGGTCTAATTAATGAAATTAGAATTCAAATAAATAACCAAGAGTTGCATGCAAACTTAGGTGAAATCATGTTTTAAAAGGGTTTTAAAATTTTATTGAGATAAACCTAAGTTCATGGTTCTAATGAGATTAGAAACCTAAGTTTATTCTTTTAAATCAGTTTAATAGGATTAAATTTATTTCCATAAGAGATTAAATTTGTAACAAATCTATCTATAAGGGACCTTTTGTCTAAGGTTGGTTCTGGTTAGGCTAGGATATTTAAGCTGATGGAAACGGAACACCCCTTCCTGGGAACCTACCTGGAAAGGTGAATTAGATAGATTTACTGCAAGCATGCAACAATTGATTAAAATTCGTTAAAGTGTTTAATGAATGATGATCAAAAGTTGTTTAACTTTCCAAAGTAAGAGTTACTTTTGGCCAAACCTAAACAGTCACTTAGTTAAAATAATTAGCCGTGTTTTCCTAAGTAAACTAAACCCTAGGATTTTAAAATACTCAGTGGGAGGAAAAGATATATATGATATGTCAATTCCACTCACATTTCTCCCTGAATGTTCAAGCCGTGAGATTCATGCTTGGCTTCTGGTGCCTTGGGAGCATCCCCTTTCAGATGGTGTTTGCATGGGTCAATATCAAGGTGAACGAAGAGAGAATTTATAGTAAGTGGGTGAAGGATGTTGATAACCGATAGAAATACAAGTTATTACAGCTCAAATTAGTAAAACAATGAGAGAAAGCGATGGTAAAATAGGCAATATCATGTCTGAAAGCGCCAAACTAAAAGGAATTGCGATCGTTAATGCTCATCGCATAAAAGCAATTAATTTACCTCTTTTGTGCAGGTACAATGCGATAACACATATGAAATTGTGATCCAATGGCACAATGTGACAGCGCACTTAAAGTTGTGATCGTAAGTCATGTGATCGTGAGAAGTTTCTCAAAAAGTGATCGCATAAAGACCTCACTTTAAGGCGACAGCATAATAAATCATGATGGGACGTAAAGCTGATAATAGTTAATTTCGAATTCAGTTGATAAGCCATTAAAAACCATACTGTAGTAATTACATTAAACTTTCGATGTCTTTTAAATGGTGCAACAAAGTAGGGAAATTAATGCCGCCCATCATTGCAATCATTAGTAAGAAAGCTGCTTCACCTTAAAATCTATAAATACCGAATGCCACCAGAGAGAGAGGGGATCGATATATATACATAGAGGACGGAGAGAGCAAGGAGATGAGGTGAAGCCGAGAGAAATCGCTCCCGGAAAGATCGAGAGACTGTCAGAAAGAAATACAAAGGAGAGAAGGCCAACCCTTGCGAAAGCAAGAATCCGCAACTAGAACAGAGTTGAAGTGATAAAGAGTAGTGTAAAAGGCCATAGAAAGCAAGACATTGCTTACCAGGCTTGTTATTTCTCAAATCCATTTGCTATTTTGTACTCAATATTTTATTTGCAGAAATGGAAGCTTCATCTCTACTTATGTTCAATCTCTCCACACCATGCATGAGTAGCTAAATTTCTGAATGGGTTGAGTACTTAGCTAGGATGACTTAAGCTATGCATTTTATGTGATCATCTTGTCTTATATATGCATCATTCATCATTTGGACGTACTTGAGAGAGTAGTCGAAAGATAGAATCTAGGCTTGAGAAAGTCGGATTAGATCACATAAGCAAGAGTAGAAACTTAGAAATAAGTTCTATATGCTATTTCTCATACACATCGCATGCATCCTAGAAATAGGAAATGTGGCGTTTTGCATTGAGAAATGTAGTACTGATATTTGTGTATAGCACGATCGCATATCTTGTACACAATCTTGGGAAATGTTAGCTAAATCCCTTCTCAACCCCTTCATCGCATACTTGTTGTAACTTTACGCTTTCTTCACTCCGCGTTCAACTCCGTCGCATAGGAAAATTTAAATCAAAACACCATCCACTTATTTTTCACCACCACAATAGAATCAAAGAGTCTGTCACATATCTATTTAGTAGTCCCTATGTTCGACCCTGGACTTACCAGGAACCTAAGAAGGCTTATACTTGGGCTTTGTTAGGAAAACTTGTATGATCATCGCATCTGCACATTATCGCATACACACATCATCGCATCATAAATCAATGCATCAGATGTGTGTCAACATGTCCTGTGGTCTCCTTCATTTGTTTGCACCGTGAGATCTTCTTGCACGACCTCGTGGCGCCCTGGGAGCATCCCCCTTTAAATGGTTTGTGTGGTTGGTCAATATCAAGGTGAACTTCAGAAATGGATCGGGTCGCTTTAGTTTTTGCCCCAATCAGATTTTTTTCCCTTCGGATTGGCTACTTGGGGCGGAACTCTTAGATCTAAAATGAAGGGTCACACTTATGAGAAATTGTTAAGTTAATGATTTCTTGACCAAATCAATGATGGCTAGTCATTATAGGAACAAGAGTTGTTTGGGTGTAATTATTGGTTGAGAGTGTCTCAATTCAGAGGAGGGATAAATTGACTACCCTTCGATGGCCTTTTTCGTAAACCATTGAAGCGTCATTGCGAAACTAGATGTGTTACAGGGTTCATTTAGATTTTGCTAAACTAGATTGGATTTGTTTTCAAGAGTATTTGCTAAAATCAAATGTAGATCAATATGTTTGTTTTTTCAGCAACATGTCATTATATGATATTTTGTTAGTTGCCTTTTCTAATTTGATCGATTACATACATTGGAAAAAGTCTATTAAAACGTATTTCGTGGTAAATGACCTCGAGTTTGTCATAGTTGAGGATTGTCCTCAAGTCCTGACCCCTGATGCACCGCAAAATGTTCGTAATATATATGAGGTGTGGATGAAGGCTAATTTGTTGGTCCGACTTCACATTTTGGCTAGCATACCTGATGCATTGGCCAAAAAGGTTGAGAACATGGTCATTGCACGTCAGATCGTGGGCTCGTTGCAAGAATTGTTTGAACGTCAGTTCTCACTTTTTGATTAAAAAAGGATTGATGACAAAGAAACCAGTAGTATCAGTTCCCAAGATAATCTCCATTCCTTCTTGAATGTCAAGGGACTAAAAGAGAAAGCAATCGTTGCTAACTCTGATGGAGTTCATCGACAAAAATTGCTCTAAAATGGAACTTGGAGCTTATATGGTTCTAATATTGATCCCACTACTCTTCAGAGGAGGAAGAAATCTAAAGACGATAAATGTGATTTATTTGTCTTGGAGATGTGTTTGGTAGAGAATGATGATTCTGCCTGGATACTTGATTCAGGTGCTACCACGTATGTTCTTCCCATCAAGGATTTAGTTCTTGGAAAAAGGTTGAAGCTAGAGAAATGACTCTTCGAGTCGGTACTGGTGAGATTGTTTCAGCTATTGTTTTAGGCAGGATAAAGTTAATTTTGGACAAGAAACGTTATTTGTTACTGGATATTGTTTATGTAGTTCCTCATATCAAGAGGAACTTAATTTCAATTTCTTGTCTGATTGAACAAGGTTATTTCATTCTTCTTTTCTGAGAATAAAGTGTTTAAGAATGGTATGGAGATTGGTTTTGGTTCAATGAAAAATAACTTGTATGTAATAAGGCCATTAGTCATAAAAGCCTTGCTTAATATGGAAATGTTCAAAACAGTGACAACTGCAAAAAGACCAAGGGTTTCTCCTAAGGAAAATGCCCATATTTGGCATCTAAGGTTAGGTCACATTAATCTCAATATGATTGAGAAGTTGGTGAAATGTGGACTTCTAAATGGTTTAGAAGAAAACTCAAACTCTTTGTCAGTATGTGAATCTTGCCTTGAGGGCAAAATGACCAAACGACCTTTTACTGGTAAAGGTTATAGAGCCAAGAAAACCTTGGAGCTTATACATTTAGACTTCTGTGGTCCGATGAGTGTTAAAGTTCGAGGCAGGTATGAATATTTCATCTCTTTCATAGATGATTATTCAAGATACGGTATCTATACCTAATGCAACATAAGTCTGACGCTCTTGAAAAGTTTAAGAAGTATAAGGCTGAAGTTGAAAACTTGTTAGGTAAGTCGATCAAAACACTATGATCTGATTGTAGTAGAGAGTATATGGACTTAGAGTTCCAAAACTATATGATAGAACATGGAATCACATCCCAACTCTCGACCCCAGGTATACCTCGACAGAATGGTGTATTAGAAAGGAGAAACAGAACCCTGTTGGACATGGTTTGGTCTATGATGAGTTATGCTCATCTTCCAGACTCGTTTTAGGGATTTGCAGTGGGGAATGCAGTTTACATTTTGAACAATGTTCCTTCAAAAAGTGTTTCTGAAAAACCTTTTGAGTTATGAAGAGGCCGTAAAGGTAGTTTACGCCACTTCAGGATTTGGGGATGTCCAGCCCACGTGCTTGTGGCTAACCCTAAAAAGTTGGTATCTCGTTCAAAAGTTTGCCTATTTGTAGGCTACCCCAAGGAAACGAGGGGTGGATACTTCTATGATCCAAGTGAGAACAAGGTGTTTGTATCCATAAATGCTATCTTCTTGGAAGAAGACCACATAAGAGATCATAAACCACGAAGTAAGCTAATTTTAAATGAGATTTCTAATAAGACTACTGAGAGTTCAACAAGAGTTGTTGAACAGATTGATAGATCAACAAGAGTTGTTGATGTCGGTTCATCTAGTCAACCATTTCAAGAGTTAAGACCACCTCAAAGTAGTGGGAGGGTTGCGAACCCACCTGAACGCTACATGGGTTTGACTAAAGCCCAAAACATCATATCTGATATTGGAGTTAAGGATCCATTGTCTTATAAGCAAGCAATGAGGATGTTGATAAAGATGAGTGGATTAAAGCCATGAATCGGGAAATGGAGTCTATATACTTCAATTTCGTCTGGGAATTTATGGATCAGCCTGATAGGGTAAAACCTATAAGTTGTAAGTGGATCTACAAGAGGAAAAAGTTATAGATGGAAAGGTGAAAACTTTTAAGGCTAGACTCGTGGCAAATGGTTATACCCAGGTCGAGGGAGTGGACTATGAGAAAACTTTCTCACCTGTTGTCATGTTAAAGTCTATCAGGATTCTCTTGTCCATAGCCACATTTTATGATTATGAGATGTGGCAAATGGACGTCAAGACTGCCTTTTTGAATGGTAATCTTGAGAAGACCATCTACATAGCTCAACCAGAAGAATTCATTGATCCAGATCAAGAGCAAAATGTTTGCAAGCTTAACAGGTCCATTTATGGACTGAAACAAGCATTTAGATCTTGGAACATTAGATTTGACAATGCTATAAAATCATTTGACTTTTATCAGAATGTTGATGAGCCTTGTGTTTACAAGAAAATCATCAATAGCTCAATAGCTTTTCTTGTGCTGTATGTGGATGATATCTTACTCATTGGGAATGATGTAGGCTTTCTGACTAACATTAAGAAGTGGCTAGCCGCCCAATTCTAAATGAAAGATTTGGAAAAGGCACAGTTTATTCTAGGGATCCAAATCATAAGAAATCGTAAGAACAAAAGGTTGGCCTTGTCTCAGGCATCGTACATTGACAAGATGTTAATCAGGTACTTAATGCAGAATTCCAAGAGGGGTTTATTACCTTTCAGGCATAATTTTTTTTTGTCTAAGGAACAATGTCCTAAGACACCTCAAGAGGTTGAGGAAATGAAACGGATTCCTTATGCATAGGCTGTTGGTAGCCTTATGTATGCAATGTTATGTACTAGATCTGAGATTTGCTATGCAATAGGGATTATCAGTCAATATCAATCCAATCCAAGATTCGATCACTGGATGGCGGTCAAAACGATCCTCAAGTACCTTTAGAGAATAAGGGACTATATGCTCGTGTATGGAGATTAGGATTTGATTCTTACAAGATACACAGACTTTGACTTTCAGACTGATAGAGATTCTCGAAAATCGACATCAGAGTCAGTGTTCACTCTGAATGGAGGGGCTGTAGTTTGGCAAAGCATCAAGCAGGGATGCATCATGGACTCCACTATGGAAGCTGAATATGTAGCCGCTTGTGAAGCTGTTAAAGACTGTTTGGCTTAGGAAGTTCCTTACCAATTTGGAAGTTGTTCCAAATATGTCTTTTCTGATCACACTCTATTGTGAAAACAGCGGGGCTTTGGCAAATTCTAAGAAACCGCGGAGTCAAGAAAGGGCAAGCACATTGAATGGAAGTATTATTTGATCAGGTAGATTATGCATCACGGTGATGTGATAGTCACGAAGATCGCGTCAGAGCACAACATTGCTGATCCGTTTACAAAGGCTCTCACGACTAAAGTGTTCGAGGGTCATCTAGAGAGTCTGGGTCTACGGGACATGCGGCACCTTGTCTAGGGCAAGTGGGAGATGATACTGGGGTATAGAGTATGCCCCAGTGTTAGGACTAGTGTCCTAATTCTCCCGGTGGTCTCATAGTTTGTAAATATTTGTACATATATTGTTATTAATAAAATAAATGTTATTTTATAAGCATTTACTCAAAATCCAATAAACTAAGATTCATGGTTATTTCATGTAACTTAAGCCTATATATGAGATATACAAGTAGATCATGACTTAAGTAATAATCTAAATGGTCTGTAATAGATGGATAAATGAGGGATACCTTATCTTGTTGACACTACGGATACGACCCACTTTGTAGATGTTTACAAGTGTTGTAAAGTGCTACAAATGGTCTGATCCTGACCATTCATATGGAGACATGCGAGCGAGGATGTCCTATATAAAGAGTTTATATAAGACTGGGCTACAAAATGATTAGTCTCTTTATATAATGTCGTTGATAATTGAGACTTACATTTCACTAAAATGACCATAGGTGACATGACCTTCAACCTGAGTGAGTTGGGAACTCCTGCCTATGATGGTGGTCCTTTAATTTGTATGGGTGAGAATGGCCAGATTGCTAACTCAACAATCCTACCATTTTGGAGATTTGTCTGATTGGGAGTTGGAAACTGAACTACACAAGATGAAATTCACTCCTTCCGCGAAGGAGGGGTAAGTAGATAAATTGCTCCCTTAAGGGCTGATTCCGAGTCTTGAACTAGTGGCCACACCCTCTCCTAGCCTGAAAGAACTCGATCATAGTAGGACTATGACTCATTATTCATTAGATGAATCAGTGGTACTTAAGGAGTTAGATGTAACTACATAGGGAAAAACGGTGAATTGGCCTAGTTATACTTACGAGCGATTTGTGAAGGGTCATCGCATTGTTGATTGGTCATATGTAAAGGAACTCTTATGCAAAATCACTTATGAGTGGAAGCAGATCTATCCAATTCATTGTTACAGAATTTTCACATATACATTCAAACATACAGATATGCATTAACAACGTTAAAATACTGGCATGCTTAAAGGATAAATAAATAAGAGACCGAGATAACATACCAGTTGAAGACTTTTCTTCACTTGAAATATCTCTCTCTCCACGAACAACCTCTCGCTCTCGCTAAACCAGTAAGCAATCGTCCAACAACACCCCGGTCGTCTACACGAACAGCTTCACTCGAACAACAGGAAATAAGAACGACACCACCACTTGGAGCCCTCAGAATTCTTGGAATAAGAATCCAAAAGGTGGGCTTTGATGGAATTGGTAGAGGTGAGGAGGAAAGGCTGTTGTGTATTAAGATCAAGCAAGTGGGAGAATGGAAAGACTATCGTATAGTCGGGTGCTTGATCATTTAGTCCGTAATACACGATCGTGTAGTAAAAGCTAAGCGATCGTCTATACGATCGTTTAGTTCTGTTCAGGTGCTAAGCGATCGTCCATAAAACGTGGGCGCGGGTGTGCAATCGTTTAGTAAGCTAGCACTATGTATAGGCACTACAAACACTAAGCGATGTAATACTTATCACACAGTGAGCAATTATGCATGGATCTTGCAAAATGAAAGCCATTTTCATTTTATTCTTCAGTTACTAAAATTGAATTGAACTTCCCACTAACGCATGAATTCAGAGAAAACACCGACCAATTATCTCATAACCGTCCAATTAATAAAATAATAAATATAATCATATTATATTCATAATCTATATTTTGATATCATATATCAACTATAGTGTTTTCTCCTCTACTTGATATAAATCATATTTATATCCAATTTCCTCCACATTAATGTATCTCATACATTTAGTCAATCATATTATATATAATTGACCAGTTCAATTATATCTTGTCAGTTTGAACATTTCAAACTGACCCAAAAACTGATTCTCAACTTGTATCCAAGATACCAAGGGGACCTTATGGACCTATGGCTTGAAGCTCCAATAGTACATTAATGGCTAACTAAACTCTTTAGCCACGAGATCCACCATCTGTTAACTGCCAGACATTTCGCTAAAGACCAACAATTGAACTCTTTTTACCACAGATATATTTTTGTGTCCATCAGATATAACCAATCATGAATGCGATAACCCTTCACAAATGCTCGTAAGTACAGCTGGGCCAATTTGCCATTTTTCCCCTGTAATTACATCTCACTCCTTAAGTACCACTGATCCCTCTAATGAACAATACAACAGAGTCCTACTATGTGTTAACACCTCTCGGCCCATGAGAAGGTGTGTGGCACCACATCGTTCAAGCCCTTGAATCAGCCCTTAAGAGAGTTATCTATCTACTTACCTCTGCTTCGGGGAAGGAGTGAATTGCATCTTGTGTAGTTGAGTTCCCAGCTCCCAACTCCCAAATCAGACGAATCCCCAAAGTGGTAGGTTTGAGTCGGCAGCCTGGCCACTTGCACCAGTGCAAATCAAAGAACCGCCCTCAATGGCAGGAATTCCCAACTCACTTAAGATTGAGGTCATGTTATCTATTGTCATCCCAGTGAAGTGAAGTCTCTGTCATGAACGGTGTTATATAACGAGACGTTAACACTTAGTGGTCAGGTCTTATACAAACTCTTTGTATAAGACGCTCCTGCTCGCATGTTCTTTACACGAATGATTAGAATCAAACCATCTGTGACAAGTCACAAACTTGTAACTATTCCACAAAGTGGGCCACATCTGTAGCATTACTAGGATAAGGTTTACCTCCTATATCCATATACTACAAACCATTTTGGTTGTCTCTTAAGACATGATCCACTTGTATGTCACCACATACATGCTTAAGTTACATAAAGACAACCAGGGATTTTAGTTTATTGGTTTGTGGTAAAGAAAATAAAAACATCCAAAGGTGAAAAGTCAAGAAGTGAAGTAAATATCATATATTATACATCACAAGTGTTCATACAAACTGTTTACAAACTACAGGACACGAGACTTTAGGGCATCAACCCCAACAATATGGACACAGAAATATATCTATAGTGCGAAGAGTGCAGCTGTCTGTTTTAGTGGAGTGACCAACAGTTAACAGATGGTGGATCTCGTGACTAAAAATTTTAGTCACTTATTCACGTACCATTGGAGCTTCAAGCTACAGGTCCATGAGGTCCACTTGGTAGCTCAATGGGTTCAAGTTGAGAATTAGATTTTGGGTTGATTTGAAGTGTTCAAATTAACAAGAGGAAATTCATTTATATGTGATATAATTGATATGATGTATTAGATACATTATTTGAAGGATTTAATATAAATATTATTTATATCAAATACCATAAAATAGAAAAAGAACTATGGTTTATATGTTTCATATGATGAAATATTAAAATTATAGGTTATAAATATAATATGATAAGTTGGTTATTATAATATATTAATTATATGATAAGTAATTATTATTTTTCTCTAATAACCGAATTGAGTGGGAGGTTATTGGAAGTTTTATGGTAACTGTGAGATAAAAAGAAAATGGTTTCCAAAATTAGATTGATGATTCATTTGGAATAATCTCATAAAAGGCTACCAAGTAAAAAGATTTTACTAAACGATAGCGTAGAGAGCATACACGATCGAGCTATGAGTTTACTATACGATAGTTACTCGCTTACTCGTTGCTACAAGATCGAGTAGCAAAGTCTATATGATAGGCTTCATCTTTCCAAATGATTGAGTACATCATCTATACGATAGACAATCTTCATCTCCCACTTACTTGATTGTCTACTCGATCGTATACCTCCTGCTTTACTCAATCCAAAATCATACAGAGCCCAAAAATCCTAGATTCTCACAACGAGAATACCAAGGTAACACTTGTGGTGGTGTTCATGTTCAGTTCGAGGATCGAGTTGGACTCGATTGGGATTGAGGTTCATTCAGACGTTCGTTGAGATCGTGTTCTATTCATTGCGTTCGAATTCGTGTTGTTGAACCAGTTGCTGAACGATCGAGGGATATTTGAAGAATAGTTCTTCAAAGGTTTGCATACTTTATCCCTATTTGTTCCTTTATAAGTAGCATGCTGTAGTTTTTTAGTATGCATAATCTCTTTGTTTCCATGTATACTGTAATTGTTTGTGTGTTATTTCTCAATGGGATTTGGAACGATCCACTTCCACTCATGGAGATCTCTGTTTATATTTCCTTTCATCAAGTTTATTGTATATTGTACTATTTTTATATTGTACATTAGTCTCTCAAGGCATTAGGACAAGTGGAAGATTGTTGGGATTTATGTCCTAATTCTCCTGGTGGTCTCGTAGTTTGTAAAAATTCTATAAAAATATTGTTATTAATAAAATAAGTGTTATTTTATAAGCATTTACTAAATCCAATAAACTAAGATCCAAGGTTATCTTATGTAACTTAAGCATGTATGTGGAAACATACAAGTGGATCATGCCTTAAGTAATAACCTAAATGGTCTATAGCATAAGGATAAAGGATGGATTGTTAGGATTGGTGTCCTAATTTTTCCCATGGTCTCGTAGTTTGTAAATATTTTGTACACATTGTTATTAATAAAATAAATTTTATTTTATATGTATTTACTCATATCCAATAGACTAAGATCCTTGGTTAGTTCATGTAACTTAAGCATGTATGTGAGACATACAAGTGGATCATGTCTTAAGTAATAACCTAAATGGTTTATAGTATAAGGATAAGAAGGGATACCTTATCCTTGTGACACTACGGATATGACTCGTTTTGTAGATGTTACAAGTGTTGTAAAGTGCTACAAATGGTCTGATCCTAACCATTCATGTGGAGACATGCGAGCGGGGTATTTTATACAAAGGGTTTTTATAAGACCAGACCACGAGATGATTAGTCTCTTAACATAACACTATTGATAATTGAGACTTACATTTCACTAAAATGACCATAGGTGACATGACCTTAATCTTGAGTGAGTTGGGAACTCCTACTTATGAGTGCGGTCTTTTGATTAGTATAGGTCAGAGTGGCCAGATTGCTAACCCAACAAGCCTACCCTTTTAAGGATTCATCTGATCAGGGAGCTGGGAACTCAACTACACAAGATTAAATTCACTCCTTCCTCGAAACAGGGGTAAGTAGATAAATTGCTCCCTTAAGGGCTGATTCCGGGTCTTGAACATAGTGGCCACAACCTCTCTTTGGAACAGAGGACTTAGTCATAGTAGAACCATGACTTATTGTTCATTAGAGGAATCAGTGGTACTTAAAGAGTTAGAGGTAACTATAGGGAAAAAATGGTAAATTGGCCCAGCTGTACTTACGAGTGATTTGTGAAGAGCCATCGCACTGTTGATTAGTTATATGGACATAGAAATATATTTATAGTGCATAGAGTACAACTGTCGGTCTTTAGTGGAGTGATACAGTTAACGGATGGTAGATCTCGTGACTCAAAGAGTTTAGTCAGTTATTCACGTACCGTTGGAGCTTCAAGCTACAGGTCCATTAGGTCCCCTTAGTAGCTCAACGGGTTCAAGTTTTTGAATTAGATTTTGGGTTAGTTTGAAGTGTTCAAATTAACAAGAGGGAATTTGATTGTATATGATATAATTAAATTGGTTTAATTATATGTGATATAATTGATTTGATGTATTAGATACATTAATTGGAGGAATCAATATAAATATTATTTATATTAAAGAAAGGAGAAAAGAACTATGGTTTAAATATTACGTATGATTTGATATTAAAAATATAGGTTATAAATATAATATGATAAGTTAGTTATTATATTTATTTATAATAAAAACAATTATAAGATAATTATTTGTTAGTTTTTTCTTTTCTCAATTAACCGTGCAAGTGGGAGGTTAATTTTAGTTTTGAGTAACTGAAGGATAAAATAAAAAGAGTTTTCATTTTATTAACGAGCGCTTCATTATTGGCTTAACTAATCGTTTACTCATGAGAGACTACACAGTAGCCCTCAGTGAGAGACTAAATGATCATGTAAGTGATTAAGCGAGATTTGCTAAATGATCGTGTAAGCGAGATACTAAGCAGTCAAGTGAAATTTGCTAAACGATCGTGTAAACGATTGACCAAGAGACTAAATAATTGGCTCTAATGAGAGCAAGATTTACTAAACAATCAAGTACTCTCAATTTATGCGATAGACACAACCTTTCTCCCATTTACTTGATCGTGTAGTTCGATCATTTTCTTCCTCCTTCCCTCTACCAAATTCATACAGAGCCCACACCTCTTGGATTCTCACTCCGAGAATACCAAGATTGCCGAGTGATAGTGTCGAAGGGTTCTTATTCAAGGAGCAGACTGTTTGTGATCTGAACGACAACGAGAGATTGGCTAGACGATTGTGATGACAGTGAGATATTGTTGTCCAACTATTCACGAGAGCGAGAGATTTCCAGAAGAAGAGTTCTTCAAGGGTATGTCTCTCATTTCCATTTGTTATTAGTAAGAAAGCATGTTGTAATTTGTTTTATAATGCATAACTATTCTTGTATGTTTGTGAATGCATTTATTCTTGCACAATGGGCTTGGAAAGATCTTGGTTCCACTCATGGAGATCTCTGTTTAGATTTCCTTCAATTGGTATCATAGCCAGGTTTTGATATTCCAAATCCATTGTTGTATTGAATTGCATTTACATTTTTGGTGGGTGTTAAGCATGTCTACATTATGTTTAAGTGTTAAATGTATTTATGGATATGGATTAATGAAGTTTTTGGGATGATTGCCTCTAGTTAATAATTTCTTTTACATTTCAAAGTTAATTGTAAGGGCCCCTGTTTTTTTTGGACGTATTAACTTGTCATTGAGTTTGTAATTTAAAGAATTTGAGTCTGTTCGAGTCATTCGTGATGAAGCTTTAAGGCATGGAGATGGTTTTTTACATCAAGGAAGAAGAAGACTAGGAGTTGGTCAAATCGTGTAAATGATGGGGGTAAACGATAGTTGAGTATGAGATACTCGTTGCATGGTAAGGCGCACACTAAACAATCGTGTAGGCCATCATGCTTCATCGCATAGTCATTGGCTACATGATCACTCGATAAATGTTACACGGCGCTTGCTTTTTGATCGTCTAGATGATCATGCTTCATAACATAGTAGTCGTCGACACGATTGTTTAGGCTTGCATTTAAACTTGGTGTGCTGCACGATCAAGTGGCCTTCATGCTTTATCGCATAGTCAAAGGCACTCGATCATTGCTACACGATTGTGGTTACTCGACCAACTTTGCTAGACGATCACAAAGAAGGCTTCGCCTGGACGGTTCAAGACCCAGTTCGCTTGTTAAATTGGTTCACTCGATGGTTTAATGTAATAGATAGATTTATTTTCGATTTTTTAGGCTAATATCCTGGTCCATTAATTTTAGTGAATGTACATGAGATGTATGTTTAAATTATAAGTCATATTGTATGCCATATAGTTTTAAATCCCACTATAGGTTATCCATTGGTCATGCATCATCTCTATATTATAAGAGTTATGATATAGTAGCTTGCATGATTAAATTACATAAGAGCATGCTCATGCATCATATAATATAAGATTTATATTTATGCATGCTTTAAGCATATTTATGCACCATCTTTATATTATAAGAATTATAGTATAAAAGTGTATGAGATCATATATGCTGGTTTCATTACTTTGTTATATAAGAGTTATATAAAATTAGTAATGAATGAACAATGCATGGAGCATGACACTTAGGCTTATTTATAAGAGTTATGAATGCCTTGTATGTTTTGCATCGCATTGTGGATGGTTTTAGTTGTTTCCGTTTATAAAAGTTATAATGAAAATTAGAACTAAAATCAATAAGAAAGAGTTGCATGCGAACTTAGGTGAACTCATGTTTTAAAAAGATTTGAAAATTTGATTGAGATAGACCTAAGTTCATGGTTCTAATGAGATTAGATACCTAAGTTTAATCTTTTAAATTGGTTTAATAGGATTAAATTGATTTTCATAGAAGATTAAATTTGTATTAAATCTATCTATAGGGGACCTTTTCTCTAAGGCAGGTTCTGGCTAGGTTGGGGTATTTAAGCTGACGGAAACGAAATACCCCTACCTGGGAACCTACCTGGAAAGGTGAATTAGATAGATTTGCTACAAGCATGCAATAGTTGATCAAATACTTCGTTAAAGAGTTTAATGAATGATGATCAAAAGTTGTTTAACTTTCCAAAGTAAGAGTTACTTTTGCGCAAACCTAAAAAGTCACTTAGTTAAAATCCTTAGCCATGTTTTTTCTAAGTAAACTAAACCCTAGGTTATAAAATACTCAGTGGGAGAAAAAGATATATATGATATGTAAATTTAACTCACGTTTCTCCCTGAATGTTCACGTCGTGAGATTCATGCTTGGCCTCGTGGTGCCCTGGGAGTATCCCCCTTTGGATGGTGTTTGCATGAGTCAATATCAAGGTGAACGAAGAGAGTATTTATAGTAAGTGGGTGAAGAATATGTGTCAACATGTCCTACGGTCTCTTTCATTGGTTTGCATCGTGAGATCTTCTTACACGACCTTGTGGCGCCCTGGGAGCATCCCTCTTCAGATGGTTTGTGCGGTTGGTTAATATCAAGGTGAACTCCAAAAATGGATAGGGTCGCTTTAGTTTTTGCCCCAATCGGATTTTTTCCCTTCGGATTGGCTGCTTGCGGTAGAACTTTAGGATCTAAAATAAAGGGTTACACTTACGAGAAATTATTAAAAAAGTTAATGATTTCTTGACCAAATCAATGATGGCTAGTTATTATAGGAACAAGAGTTGTTTTGATGTTAATAACTGGTTGAGAGTGTCTCAATTTAGAGGAGGGATAAATTAACTACTCTTCGATGGCTTTTCTCCTAAACCAATGATGCGTCTTTGCAAAACTAGATGTTACACGGGGTTCATTAAGATTTTGCTAAACCATATTGGATTTTGTTTTTCAAGAGTATTTGCCAAAATCTAATGTAGATCAATATGTTTGTTTTTTCAGCAACATGTATGATTTTTCATTAGTTGCCTCTTTTAATTTGACCGATTACATACATTGGAAAGAGTCTCTTAAAACATTTTTTTATGGGAAACGACCTCGAGTTTTTCATGGTTGAGGAGTGTTCTCAAGTCCCAACCCTTAGTGCACTGCGAAATGCTTGTAATGCATATGAGGTGTGGATGAAGGCTAATTCAATGGCCCGACTTCAAATTTTGGTTAGCATACTTGATGCATTGGCCAAAAGGGTTGAGAACATGGTCATTGAACATAAGATCATGGACTCATTGCAAGAATTGTTTGAACTTCAGTTCTCACTTTTTGAGCAAAAAGGGATGGATGACAAAGAAACCAGTAGTATCAGTTCACAAGATAACCTCCAGTCTTTCTTGAATGTCAAGGGACTAAAAGAGAAAACAATTGTTGCTAGCTCTGAAAAAGTTCATCGACGAGAATTGTTCTCTAAAATGAAACTTTGAGGTTATTTAGGTTATGATACTGATCCCACTACTCTCCAGAAGAGGAAGAAGTATAAAGACAGTAAATGTGATTTATTTGTCTTAGTGACGTGTTTGGTAGAGAATGATGATTCTGTCTAGATACTTGATTCAGGTGCTACTAACCACGTAAGTTCTTCCTACTAAGGATTTAGTTCCTGAAAAACGTTGGAAGATGGAGAGTTGACTCTTTGAGTCGGTACTGGTGAGGTTGTTTCAGCTGTTGTTGTTGGCAGGCTAAAGTTTATGTATTACTGGATAATGTTTATGTAGTTCCTCATATCAAGAGGAACTTAATTTCAGTTTCTTGTCTTATTGAACAAGGTTATACCATCTTTTCTTTTTTTTTTTTTTTTTTTTTTTTTTTTTTTTAAGAATAAGTGTTTATTTTCAAGAATGGTATGGAGATTGGTTTTGTTCAATGGAAAATAACTTGTATGTACTAAGGATGTTAGTCATAAAAGTCTTGCTTAATACTGAAATGTTCAAAACAGCGGTAAGTGCCAAAAGACTAAAGGTTTCTCCTAAGGAAAACACCCATCTTTGGCAAGTTAGGTCACATCAATTTCAATAGGTTTGAGAATTTGGTGAAATGTGGACTTCTAAAAAGTTTAGAAGGAAATTCCTAACCAGTATGTGAATCATGCCTTAAAGGCAATATGACCAAATGACCTTTTACTGGAAAAGGTTATAGAGCCAAGAAAACCTTGGACTTTATACATTCAAACCACTGTGGTCCGATGGGTGTTAGAGCTCGAGGTGATACGAATATTTCATCTCTTTCATAAATGATTATTCAAGATATGGGTATTTATACCTAATGCAACATAAGTCTGACACCCTTGACAAGTTCAAGGAATATAAGGCTGAAGTTGAAAACTTGTTAGGTAAGAAGATAAAAACACTACGATCTAATTGTGGTGAAGAGTATATGGACTTAGAATTCCAGAACTATATGATAGAACATGGAATCACGTCCCAAGTCTTGGCCTCAGGTGCACCTCAGCAGAATGGTTTATCAGAAAGGAGAAACAGAACGTTGTTGGACATGGTTCGGTTTATGATGAGTTATGCTCACCTTTCAGACTCGTTTTGGGGATTTGTAGTGGATACTACATGTTATATTTTGAACAACGTCCCTTGAAAAGTATTTCTGAAATACCTTTTGAGCTATGGAGAGGCTGTAAAGGTAGTTTACGCCACTTCAGGATTTGGAGATGTCCGACCCACGTGCTTGTGGCTAACATTAAAAAGATGGAACCGCGTTCGAAAGTTTACCAATTTGTAGGCTACCCCAAAGAAACGAGGTTTGGATACTTCAATGATCTGAGTGAGAACAAGGTGTTTATGTCGACAAATGTTATCTTCTTAGAAAAAGACCACATCAGGGATCATAAACCATGAAGCAATCTTATTTTACATGAGATTTCTAGTAAGACTATTGAGAGTTCAACAAGAGTTGGTTGATGTCGGTTCATCTAGTTAACCATCTCAAGAGTTGAGACTGCCTCCATGTAGTGGGAGGGTTGCGAACCCGCCGGAACGCTACATGGGTTTGCTGAAGCTCAAAACATCATATCTGATGATGGAGTTAAGGATCCATTATTTTATAAGAAAGCAATGGAGGATGTTGACAAATATGAGTGGATTAAAGCCATGAATCAGGAAATGGAGTCTATGTACTTCAACTCTGTCTGAGAACTTATGGATCAGTCTGATGGGGGAAAACCTATAGGGTGTAAGTGGATCTACAAGAGAAAACGAGGTATAGATGGAAAGGTGCAGACCTTTAAGGCTAGATTTGTGGCAAAGGGTTATACCTAGGTCAAGGGAGTGGACTATGAGGAAACTTTCTCACCTGTTGTCATGTTGAAGTCTATCAGGATTCTCTTGTCCATCGCCACATTTTATGATTATGAGATATGTCAAATGACTTCCTTTCTAAATGGTAATCCTTAGGAGACCATCTACATGGCTTAACCAGAGAGATTCATTGTTCTATATCAAGAGCAAAAGGTTTACAAGCTTAATAGGTCCATTTATGGGCTGGAACAAGCATCTCGATCATGGAACATTAAATTTGATAGTGCGATAAAATCATTTGGCTTTGGTAAAAATGTTGATGAGCCTTGTGTTTACAAGAAAATCATCAACAACTCAGTAGCTTTCCTGGTGTTGTATGTGGATGATAGCCTACTCATTGGGAATGATGTAGGTTTTCTGACTGACAGTAAGAAATGGCTAGCCGCCCAATTCCAAATGAAAGATTTGGGAGAGGCGCAATATGTTCTAGGGATCTAGATCATTCGGGATCGTAAGAACAAGAGGTTGGCCTTGTCTCAGGTATTGTACATTGACAAGATGTTGATTAGGTACTTGATGCAGAATTTCAAGAGGGGTTTATTACCCTTCAAGTACGGAATTACTTTGTCTAAGGAACAATGTCCTAAGACACTTCAAGAGGTTGAGGAAATGAGTCGGACTCCTTATGCTTCGGCTATTGGAAGCCTTATGTATGCAATGTTATGTACTAGACCTGACATTTACTATTAGTAGGAATTATCAGTCGATATCAGTAATCAAGGATTAGATCACTGGACGGCGGTCAAAACGATCCTCAAGTATCTTTGGGGAACGAGGGACTATATGCTCGTACATGGAGATAAGAATTTGATTCTTACAGAATACACAGATTCTGAATTTCAGACTAATAGAAATTCTCGGAAATTGACATTAGGGTCAGTGTTCACTCTGAATGGAGGGGCTGTCATTTGGCGAAGCATCAAACAAGTATGCATCGCGGGCTCCACTATGGAAGCTGAATACGTAGCCGCTTGTGAAGCTACTAAAGAGGTTGTTTGGCTTAGGAAGTTCCTTACAAAAATTTGGAAGTTGTTCTAAATATGTCTTTGTCGATCACACTCTATTGTGATAATAGCGGGGTTGTGGCAAATTCTAAGGAACCCCGGAGTCACCGAAGAGGAAAGCATATCTAATGGAAATATCATTTGATCAGGGAGATTGTGCATCACGGTGATATGTTAGTCAGAAAGATCACGTCGGAGCACAATGTTGTTGATCCGTTTACAAAGGCTCTCACGGCTAAAGTGTTCGAGGGTCATCTGGAGAGTCTGGGTCTACAGGACATGTGACACCTTGTCTAGGGCAAATGAGAGATGATACTGGGGTATAAAATATGCCCTAGTCTATTGTGTATTGTACTTTTTTTTCTGTATTGTACATTAGTCTCTCGAGGCATTAGGACAAGTAGGAGATTGTTGGGATTGATGTCCTAATTCTTCTGGTGATCTCGTAGTTTGTAAACATTTTGTACATATTGTTATTAATAAAATAAATGTTATTTTATATGCATTTACTCATATCCAATAAACTAATATCCTTGGTTATTTCATGTAACTTAAGCATGTATGTGAGACATACAAGTGGATCATGCTTTAAGAATAACCTAAATGGTCTGTATAAGGATAAAAGAGGGATATCTTATCCTGGCGACACTACAGATATGACCCACTTTGAAGATGTTACAAATGTTGTAAAGTGCTACAAATGGTCTGATCCTGACCATTCATGTGTAGACATGCGAGCGAGGGTATCCTATACAAAGAATTTGTATAATACTGGACCACGAGATGGTTAGTCTTTTTATATAACGCCGTTGATAATTGAGACTTACATTTCACTAAAATGACCATAGGTGACATGACCTTAATCCTGAGTGAGTTGGGAACTTCTACCTATGAGGGCGGTCCTTTGATTAGTTGAGTGAGAGTGGCCAGATTGTCAGCTCAACAAGCCTACCTTTTTAGGGATTCGTCTAATTGGGGAGCTGGAAACTCAACTACACAAGACGAAATTCACTCCTTCCCCAAAGTAGGGGTAAATAGATAAATTGTACCCTTAAGGGCTGATTCTAGGTCTTGAACATAGTGACCACACCCTCTCTTTGGAATAGAGGACTCAGTCATAGTAGAACCATGACTTATTGTTTATTAGAGGAATTAGTGGTACTTAGGAGTTAGATGTAACTATAGGGGCAAAATGGTAAATTTGCCCTAGCTATATTTACGAGCGATTTGTGAAGGGTCATCACACTGTTGATTGGTTATATGGATACAGAAATATATCTGTAGTGTGAAGAGTGTAGTTGTCGGTCTTTAGTGGAGTGACCAACAGTTAACATGGTGGATCTCGTAACTAAAGAGTTTAGTCAGTTATTCATGTATTGTTGGAGCTTCAAGCTATAGGTCCATAAGGTCCCCTTGGTAACTCAATGGATTCAAGTTGAGAATCAGTTTTTGGGTTAGTTTAAAGTATTCAAATTAACAAGAGGGAATTTGATTATATATGATATAATTAAATTGGTTTAATTATTTGTGATATAATTGATTTGATGTATTAAATACATTAATTGGAGGAATTGATATCAATATGATTTATATTAAAGAAAGGAGAAAATAACTATGGTTTAAATATTACATATGATTTGATATTAAAACTATAGGTTATAAATATAATTTGATAAGTTAGTTATTATATTTATTTATAATAAAAACAATTATAAGATAATTGTTTGTTAGTTATTTCTTTTCTCAATTAACCATGCAAGTGGGAGGTCAATTTCAGTTTTGAATAACTGAAGGATAAAATGAAAAGAGTTTTTATTTTATGAACGATCGCTTCATTATTGGCTTAACTAATCGTTTACTCACGAGAGACTACACAATAGCCCTCAGGAGAGACTAAATGATCGTGTAAATGATTAAGCGAGATTTTCTAAACGATCGTGTAAGCGAGATACTAAGCAATCAAGCGAGATTTGTTAAACGATTGTGTAAGCAAGATACTAAGCGATCAAGAGAGATTTGCTAAATGATTGTGTAAACGATTGAGCGATAGACTAAACGATCGGCTCTAACGAGAGCAAGATTTACTAAATGATCAAGTACTCTCAGTCTATGCGATAGACAGAACCTTTCTCCCACTTACTTGATCGTGTAGTTCGATTGTTTTCTTCCTCATTCCCTCTACCAAATTGACACAGAGTCCACACCTCCTGGAGTCTCACTCTGAGAATACCAAGGTTGCCGAGTGGTAGTGTCGAAGGGTTCTTGTTCGAGGAGCAAACTGTTCGTGATCTGAACGACAATAAGAGATTGGCTAGACGATTGTGATGATAGCAAGATATTGCTGTCCAATTATTCATGAGAGCGAGAGATTTCCATAAGAAGAGTTCTTAAAGGGTATGTCTCTCATTTTCTTTTGTTATTAGTAAGAAAGTATGTTGTAATTTGTTTTATAATGCATAACTATTCTTGTATGTTTGTGAATGCATTTATTCTTGCACAATGGGCTTGGAAAGATCTTGCTTCCACTCATGGAGATCTCTGTTTAGATTTCCTTTAGGGATACCTTATCCTGATGACACTACGGATATGACCCACTTTGTAGATATTACAAGTGTTGTAAAGTGCTATAAATGGTCTGATCCTGATCATTCATGTGGAGACATGCGAGCGGGGGTATCCCATACAAAGAGTTTGTATAAGATCGGACCACGAGATGATTAGTCTCTTTATATAACGTTGTTGATAATTGAGACTTACATTTCATTAAAATGACCATAGGTGACATGACCTTAATCTTGAGTGAGTTGGGAATTCCTGCTAATGAGAGCATTTTTTTGATTTGTATGAGTAAAAATGGTCAGATTGCTAACTCAACAAGCGTACCATTTTGGGGATTCTTCTGATTGAGGAGGACGGAATTCACTCTTTCCCAAAAGAAGAGGTAAGTAGATGAATTGCTCCTTTAAGAGCTTATTCTGGGTCTTGAACATCGTGGCCACACCCTTTCTTGAGAAGAGAGGACTCAGTCATAGTAGGACTATGTCTTATTTTTCATTAGAGAAATTAGTGGTATTTAAGGAGTTAAATGTAACTACAGGGGCAAAACGATGATTTAGTCTAGTTGTACTTACGAGCGATTTGTGAAGGGTCTATCGCATTGTTGACTGATTATATCCATTGGATACAAAAATATATCTGTAGTGCAAAGATTGCAACTGTCGATCTTTAGTGGAGGGACCAACAGTTAATAGATGGTAGATCTCGTGATTAAAGAGTTAGTCAGTTATTGACGTACCATTGGAACTTCAAGCTACAGGTCCATAAGGTTCCCTTGGTAGCTCAATGGGTTCAAGTTGAGAATCAGATTTTGGGTTAGTTTGAAGTGTTGAAATTAACAAGAGGAAATTTAATTATATGTGATATAATTAAATTAATTTCATTATATGTGATATAATTGATATGATGTATTCGATACATTAATTGGAGAAATTAATATAAATATGATTTATATTAAATACCATAACATAGAAAAAGAACTATGGTTTATATGTTTCATATGATGAAATATTAAAACTATAGGTTATAAATATAATATGATAAGTTGGTTATCATATTTATATATAATATATTAATTATATGATAATGATTTTTTTTTCTTTAAGAACCGGTTGAGTGGGAGATTATTGGAAGTTTTATGGTAACTGTGAGATGTAAAGAAAAATTGTTTTCCAAATTAAAGAGTTAATTCATTTTTGGATTTAGATCTCACAGAAGAGGCTATCGAGTAAAATAGTTTTACTAAACGATAACATAGAGAGACTACACGATCAAGTACCGAGTTTACTATATGATAGTTACTCGTTTACTCGATACTAGTTGTTACATGATTGAGTAGCAATGTCTATACGATAGGCTTCATCTTACTAAACGATCGAGTATCTATTCTATACGATAGATTTCATTCATCTCCCACTTACTCAATCATCTACCTTCTTCTTTCCTCTAACCAAAGTCACACAGAGCCTACAACTTCTGGATTCTCACCCGAGAATACCAAGGTAACTCTTGTGGTGGTGTTCTAATTCTGTTCGAGGTTCGAGGATCGAATTGGACTCGATAGTGAACGAGGATTCTTCAGTTCATGCTGTTGAACGAGTTACTGTTCTAATCGTTGTGTTCGAGTACTTCTTTGGACGCATTGGAGATCGATCGAGGGATACTTGAAGAAAGGTTCTTCAAAGATTTGCATATTCTATCCCTTGTTCATTGTTTTAAGAAGCATGCTTGTAATTTACTTATTATGCATAATATGTTCTTGTAGACTGTAATTTTTTGTATTCTTTCTCAATGGGATTTGGAACGATCCGCTTCCACTCATTGGATCTCTATGTTTAGATTTCCTTCAGGCCCTTTGTTCAAGACTCAGAGTCAACATTTAAGAGAACAACATTTCTACTATCCCTGAAAGCGGGTAGGAGTAAATTCCATCTTGCACCCTATGTCCCTAGCTATCTACTCGGTCTTACCCCTGAAATGGAGGTTTATTGAGCCAGCACTGTTGAACCAACCCTCACCTATTCAAATCTAAGGATAATCCCGAATAAATAGGAGTTAGTTAGCTCGGGATTAAGGTCAAGTTACCTAGATCATCACTTTAAAATAGTCAGTTTTAAACAGTAAACAGTGTTATCAAGTAAGAGTGACTAATTTCGTGGTTCAATCTTCTGCAAACCCACTGCACAAGACGCCCCCACTCCCCATGTCATAATATGTACGAATTAGGATCACTTTGTCTGTAGCACTTTACAACTCTTTGTAACAACTACAGAGTGAGCCACATCCGATAGTGTTACCAGAATAAAGCACCCAACCTTATTCCTATACTACAGATCCTTTTGACTATTTACATGAATCTGATCCATTTTTATGTTTCCACATAAAGTTCAAGTACTCGTGTAATAGTCATGAATCTTTTAATTTATTGGATTTATTTTTAAAACGAAATAAGCAATCCATATATTCAATAACAACTTATTGAATTTTTAGAATAAGTTCATTATTTACAAACTGCAAGTTTTAGGACATAAAACCCAACAGTTAACACGTCTCAATATTTAAATTTTGAGTTTGGTTACAATTTAGTCCCTAGGTTTCAAAATGTTACCATTTAATCTTGAGATTTGAGTTTTATTTCAATTTGGTCAAGTTTTAAGATTTTCATAGATAACTCTACCGAAGAAAAGTGAGTATTTAATAAAAAAAAAATTGAAGTTAGAAGTATAAGTCATGAAAAAACCCAACTTCACAAGCATTTTTAAGTTGTGGTCATTCTTGGATAATTTTAACTTTTTAACTATGAGCTTCAATACCATTTATAGAAATAACAAATCCAAAAAAATTAATTTTGTCTAAATAAAATGCACACTTTTTTAAATTGGCAAATATCTAAGCTTTTCTCAATGCAAACATAACTTTTCTAATATATTCCACATGCTCTTCTAAAGATTTAGAATAAATAAGAATATATAAAACATGATTCATGAGACGCATGAATGTACTGGGTGCATTGGTAAGACCAAAAGACAAAACTAACCATTTATACAATTCCTGCTTGGTCTTAAATGTAGTTTTTCATCCATCACCAACTTCCATCCTAATTTGATGATACCCAAACTTCGGATCAATTTTAGTAAATAAAATAGATTCATACAGTTCATCCAACATAAACATATAGTCTAGGTATAGGATGACGATACTTTACTATAATCTTATTAATGGCTCTACAATATACATACATTCTCCAAGATTCATCCTTCTTTGGAACCAAGATGACCAGAACAAAACAAGGACGTAAACTTTTTCTCACATATCCTCTGGCAAGCAACTCATCAACTGCTTTTGAATTTATTTTGTCTCAATAGAATTAGCTGGAAAAGCCAGTCTATTTGAAATGATGGCTTTCAACATGAAATCAATTTAGTGCTCGATTCTCTTAAGTGGTGGCAACCCACTAGATACTTCTTCAAGGAAAATATTCTTAAATTTCTGTAACAAACTAAGGAAAATACTTGGCAAAGAAGTTATTGAGTCATTAGTTAGAAAACATGGCCATTTAATTTGAACAAAAGTACAAAGATTGGCCTTGTTGAAAACAAAGCTTTTTTAACCTCACTATTTCTAGATATTAGACTTTCATTTTTTTTCTCTCTTTCATTTTTTTATCTTTCTTTTTACTCCTTTCTTTTCCCTCACAATTGTTTTGTCATTTGACTAGAAATTTTTGTTGGGATTTGTGTTCTAAATAAATCTCGTAGTTTGTAATTTGTAAATATATATATATATATATATATAAATAATGTTATTTATCTTCTAAATAAAGTGTTTCTTATTTTTATATATAACTAAAATCCAATAAACTAAGATTCAAGATTATTTAACGTAACAATATGTGATTGACAAACAAGTGAATCATGTTCAAGGAATAACCTAAAAGGTCTATATGACACAGTGAAAAGCACAAAACCAAAACTCATTATTAATTTGGGTTTTATGAAGTATCCAAAGGAATTTTCTTTGAGAGAAGTAAAAAAGGTCAGAACTATTTTTTTTTTCTTTTTCTTTTTCTGTAATCAAAACTATTTTTGTTGATCAACTAAGATAGAGAGGGAGAGAAAGGAGAAACCACCCACGTATTCAGGTAAGGAGTTTTCTAATTAATTTAATTACTTTGATTAATTAAACTAATTATTAATAATTAATTAATTAATTAATCATTAACTAAATCCAATTTAATTAATGATTTCATTTAAATCATATTAAATGAAATATTTCTCACATCATCTATATTTTTAATTCAATCAATTTAATAAAATAAAATAAAATAATTATTTAATTCTTCAATTAAATTATCTCCAAATTAGATATCAAATATTTAGTTTAACTTACATTTGAATCATATTCAATTGTATTTCTCTCATAATCTATAGTTTTAATGTGCATCAAATACACAGTAATTTTAACCTATAGTTTCAGTATGAATCCAATTCATTAATATTTGAACTCCTTCAAATATTTAATTCTTCCATAAATTAATTTTGAATCATATAAAAAAAATTATATAATAAAGTTTAATTAAAATATAAACTTTATATTATAATGTATCATTATATATTATATTATATCCCTATTTGAGTTTGAACATTTTAAACTCTATTTAAAGCATAGTTACCTCAATTCTCTTTATGAGCTAAGAAGGGACCTCATGGACCTACAAATCAGAAGCTCCTATTAGATTAATTGGCTAAACTCATTAACCAATAAAACAATATTCGTTAACTGTTGGTACGCTCCACTAAAGATCCATAGTTACATTCTTCTCACTGCATATATATTTCTGTGTCCACGAATATAAATTAATGACAACGAATTAGTCATTCACGAGTGTTCATAATATTAGTTGGGTCAAATAACAATTTTACCCTTGGGTTACCTCTGTATCTTTAAGTACTAGTGCTCTTCTAATTAACAACTTGTTTATGGTCCAACCATTAAACAGAAACCCCTTTCGAGCCAGTGAAAGGGTAGGACCCTTTGTTCAAGTCCTATAGACACCACTTAAGAGAACACTTATTTACTTATCCTAAAGTTGGGAAAGAGTGACTTCCATCTCGTGAAAATATGTTCTAGCTCCCCATTCGATCTTGTCCCAAAAATAGTAGGCTTATTGAGTCGACGAACTGGTCACTCTCACCCATACAAAATAAAGAAACATTCCTCATGAACAGGAGTCCATAACTCACTCGGGATTAAAAGTAAGTTGCCTAGGTCATCCTAGTGAAATAGAAACCTAACTAGTCAATATAGTTACATCTAGTGGTTACTATTTTGTGGTCTGGTCTTATGCAAACTTATTACATAAGATACCCTCACTCGCATGTTTTCTACACGAACGCATTGGATCATTGCATTTGTATTAAATACAAAGTGGGTTGCATATATAGTATCACCAAGATAAGGTACCCAACCTTATCTATATACTATAGACCCTTTAGGCTATATCTTGAACACTGATCCCCATACATCTCTACGTACAGTTCAAGACTTATACAACAATCTAGAATGTTAGTTTATTGGATTAGGGTTATTTAAAAAAGATAAATACAAGATAAACAATAACTATTTATTGTAATAAACATCAATAACACTTTATTAATGATCAATCAAATGTTACATTTATTGTTTATGAGTTTTAGGACATAAAATCAACACTATAAATATAGATAAGGTTGGGTGTCTTATCCTAGTAATACTATGTATGCGACCCACTTTGTAAGTGTTACAAATGTTGTAAGTATTACAAACAGTTTGATCTAAATTGTTCATGTGGAGACATGTAAGTGGAGATATGCTATACAGTGAGTTTGTATAAGACTGGACTACAAAACATACAATCTCTCTTTGTAATACCGTTAACTGAAGAGATTAGTATTTCAACAATAACCATGAAACTCGATGTCAATTCTGAGTAAGACTGACCTTAGTTGGTGACTTGATATGCTTACCATTTTGAGGACGATACTGAGTGAGAAGCTGGGGAACATAGCTTTACATGATAGAATGCGCTCATTCCCGACTTTAGGGTAAGTAGATAGGTTGTTCCCTTAAACGTTGACTCCAGAACTTGAACAATGAGGCCTCATCCTCTCACTGGCCTGAGATGGACTTTGTTTATGGTTGAACCATAAATAGATTGTTCATTAGAGAATTAGTAGTACTTAAGGAGTAAGAGGTAATTACAAGGATAAAATGATAGTTTCACTCAGATGTAATTATGAACAACTTGTGAAGGATTTCCTTACGTAAATTGGTTAAATCAATGGACACAGAAATAGTCTACAATTCATAGGAGTGTAGCTATGGGTCTTTAGTGGAATGTCCTATAATTAATGAATATTGATTAATTTAATTAAAGAGTTTCATTAATTAATCTCATATCATTGAAGCTTATAGTTGTAGGTCCATTAGGTTCCCTTGCTAGCTCACAACAGGTTAAAACAAGAATATTTAGTTTTGAAAGAATTTGAAATGCTCAAATTATTTGAGGGAATTTATGTTGATTGTATATGATGCAATTAATATAATGTGTATATATATTATAATACAATGTTTATTTGAATAAGATGCAATTTAAACTATACTATGTGAGAGTATTACTATTGATATTTTAATAAGATTCAAATATTAAATGATTCAATTGTACATTAAATTAATATATGATATTAAATAAATTTGATTTAATTAATATTTAATTTCATTAGTTTTAACTAAATTTTTTTTATTAAATTTATTAAATTAAAATAACTTCTCTACAATTGTAGGGGAGTGGTATCTCCCTTCACGTATTAAAATGCAGAGAAGTATGCATTTTAAGGGTGTGAATGTTTTCTTTTTCCTTTACGGAAAAACTCTTCCATTTACTGCCAAGGATTCTTCCATTGACTTTCAAAAAAGGATTCCCACAATCTTCCTTGTTCCAAAGAATAGCATAGAAGACTTTTTGGTCGTGTCTTGCACGTGATACTTATTCGTGCAGCGTTGTGTATTTCCTTTTCACAAGATTGGGAGAAGTTTCAAAGATTCCATCTACAAAGGTATTAATCTTCTTTCTTTTTTTTTTTTCTTCTAAAGAAAAGCATGCTTCACTTGTTCTTGTTTCTCTATTCTACATTAATTCTTGTAATAAAATTGGGGCTAAAGCGACCACACGCTTCCTTCAATTTTATCTTTTTCTTTCAAATTCTTTTCTCTTTTGTTTCTTTCACTCAAAGTACTTTTATCCTCTTTTACATTTTTCTCAACCTCAACTCTCATTTTCTCTAACTTACATAGTTCATCATGTACATCTCTTGTTGACAAAGGAAGAAGAATGATTTTTCTTCCATATTTAGGGAATTTGTGGCAATTAAGATAACCATCATGAATAACCTTCCTATCAAATTGTCATGACCTTCCCAATAAAATTTCTCCAACATGTATAGGTGCAACATTACGTAAGATACTATCATTGTATCTTCCAATAGAAAAAGACACAAGATATTGTCTATTAACTCTCACTTCCCCATTATTATTCAACCACTGAAATTTGTATGGTCTAAGATGTGGTGTTGTGGGCAATCTCAATCTACTGACAAGTAATGTACTAAGTACTAACAACATTAGTACAACTTCCACTATTAATGATCACACAACATGTATTTTCATTAAAATGACATTGAGTATGAAACAATGTTTCCTTTGCTCCTCCACTATATCTTTTTAACTTGAGCAGTTAAAGCTCTTCTACTTACAAACACATTTTCAACAATTAGTTCTTCATAACTTCCTTCACTGCCATCTCCTATTTCAACAATTTCTTCCTTAACCTCTTCATTTTCACTTCCTTTGCCTTTAGTTACTATCTCTCCATTATGAATGATCATTGCCCGACATTCTTTACTAACATGTCCTAACTCTTGACATTCTAGCACTTGATATCTTTATTTATTTTTTAGGCTGTTCTAATTTAGCCTTTTCTTTCATAGAAGACTCTCATTTTTCTTTAGAATTCTTTAACAAATTTGTCTCTACTTCTAAAATCACTTCTATTCTCTTTCTTCCATGATGTGTCGAAAGAAGAAGAAGGTTTAGAAGAACTGTACCTTACTCTTTTAATACTCAATTGTTGTTCCATATTCTTTACTTTTAATTCATTTATAGTTTTCAAAATCTCAATTTTTGTGTATATACTTTCACCTTTTATCTATTTTATTTCCTATCCATTCAAAATGATTGTTTTGGTCTTTTCATACTTTTTAAACGAGGTCAATCTGATCATATTTGCAAAGTTATAATACAAATGGTATACACAATGAAATTCATTTAATAAACTACCATATAACAACATTTAAAAAAAAACTGAGTGTAATGTTATGTTGAAATTCTAATAACAATGAAATAAAAGTAAATTGATTAAAAAGATTACTTCTTAAAAGTAGAGAATCAAAATAAAAGTTTTCAAAGTTCTAAAGACTTAATTTGATATAGTTGGACAAAATGAACATATCTCAACCGACATCAAGTATATAAGATAACCGTAAGATTAGAGGTTCAATTCTCTCATCCACAATTGTCAAAAAAATAAATAAATAAGATTGATATAATTTAAACTATATAATCTAAAATAAACACTTTGAAAGAAAGTGAAGGATATGAACTAAAACTGTGAATATGGATGTTCAGATGACTTGAAAAATTCAATCAAAGTGATAATAATTTTAGGTTAGATGAGTTCAAATAAATGAAAATTGCATAAGTTTGGTGGTTCATGATTTCACCTAAAATTAGTTTTAAAAGAATTATAATTAATTAAATTTCACATTTATCATCATTATTAAAATTAATTTTAAAAATTCACTTTGTAATTATTTTGAATTAATTAATATAAAACCAAAGACCGAAAGTGAGTATTTAGTTAAAAATTAAGGTTGAGAATGTAAATCTTGAACGGTAAGGATCGAATTAAAACAAAACTCAAATATGAAGGGTGCAATTATAACATTTTAAAATCTAAGGACTAAGTTGAAATCAAAGACTAAAAGTATAACATTTTGAAACGTAGAGACCAAACAAAAACATGACCCGAAACTTTGGAGATTTATATATAGTGTAAAATAAGAGGCCGAAACGAAATTGTCCCACCTTCTAAAATTTAAGTATTTTGACCTTCTTTTTACATCATCATTTGGTGAAATTACTAAAAAAATCGAACAAGTCTGGTCACTCCTTGCTTCTCGAGCCCACCTCTCGTTCCTTGCTTCTTAAAGCATTTCGTTCTCATTAACATTTTCTCTCTCAATCATTCCTTTATTTTTCTTGGTCCTCCAATTTTCACAACTTATTTGTGTGTACATATGAGAGAGAAGAGAAGGAGATGAAAATGAAAGCCCTTGCAAATCAAATGAAGAGCAAGGATTTGAGATCAAGGAGAGAGTACGAGGAGTTGAGGTCTGATTTCTCCACATTATTGAGTGAGCATCGAGAAACTGTAGAGCTCAAATTTCTCGAGCTTCATCAATCGATTGTTCTTACTATGAGAAGACAAAAAAGAAGAAGCATGAGGGGTTTGTTTGAGGAGGAGAAGATGAAGAAGAAAAAACGAGCGAGGAAAGTGGCTTAGGCACGAGCGTTGACAAAGAAGGACAAATCAAGCTTAATTTTGGTAATTGCACATGAGGATGACATAAATAGTAGGCAAAAAAAACTTATGTTTTCAAAATCGGTCAAATTTCATTTGGGATTCCATACGAATTTTCCAAAACAATATTCGTCTCTTTAATATAGGAAAAAAAAAGGGAAAAAAAAGGAGAAAAATACTTTTTGACCTATGAATTTTCAAGAATAGGTGCATTCAATCCTATGTTTCAAACATATCATTTTAGTCTGGAGTTTTCAAGAATAGGTTAACAGTCGTTCAATTAATAAACTATTACATTTAGATATAAAATTAACGTGGTAAAATGAATTAAAAAAATATTTTTTTTACTCTTATCCTATCTCTCTCTTCTTTTTGTCATCTTTCTTCTCCCTCTACCATCTTGCCACATATATATTTAGTTAATTTTATACTTATATTTAATAGATTTATTAGTTGGAATACCTTCAAAATCTTTTTTGTATTACATCTTAAAATCTATTATTGAAAATTTGGGAATAAAATATCTATTTTTTTTTTACAAGGAAACAATCAAAATATCCAATTTGAATATTAAGAGGTTGTTTATGGTACTAAATTGAGATAAGATATGGGGAGTTCGTATTTCTTTGGAGTTGACATGTCTATATTTGGAGCATAGAGTTATTTGATCTAAGTTCATAGGTCCGTGTTTGAGGTGTAGAGTTCATATGCAATTTTTTCTTTTAATTTTTAAAGTTTTTTTTTGAATGAATAATGATTAACCCATTACATTTCTGGTTGAAATATGGTTAAATAAAATGGAAAAAAAACGTTTGATTCATAATTTTTCTCCATAAATTTCATTATCATCTTTTTCTTTTTCTTATTCTTCCTGTTATTATTTTGTATTTTTATTCTCTCATACTATTTTATTTTTAATTGAATCTCTCATCATCTTAGTAGGTAATGAAATGTCATCACATGTTTTCAACAATTTCATTTTTAATTCTTTCAAATTTGAAAGATCATCATGGAACAAATATCTATTTTTTACTGATTATTGTTGTTCTAGGAAAAAATCTCAATCTTATGGTTTCTTGTTATATGTTACATACTTGTCAACAACATACATACTTTTCGTCTAAATATTCTTAACACTCATATGATATGTAAATTCAATCAAATAAAAATATATTTTACAAAAGTTTACATATAAATATTGCACTTAATGTAGACAAATTACTATTATTTATATAATCAACAACTCCACAACATATTTTACCGTCATTGGTCTTATAATAGTCGGAAGTGGATGTCGAAGTTGATTATCGAAGATGATTTTTTCTAGAGTTTTGTAGTCGAAGGTGGTTGTCGGAGCCTGAAGTTAGTTGCATGAAGGTAGTATTGGAGTTAGTCGTCGAAGTTTGTCGTCGAAGTTGGTTTTCGGAGCCTGGAGTTGGTCGTGTGAAGGTAGTCGTCGAAGTTGATCATCGGAGATGATTTTCAACAGAGTTTGTAGTCGAAGCCCCCAAAGTTAGTCGCATGAAGGTGGTATTAGAATTAGTGGTCAAAGTTTTGTTGTCGGAGGTGGTTACGAAGCCTTTAGTTGGTCGTTGGAGTTACAGCTCGAAAGTGGTCATCAAAGTTAATCATCGAAGGTTATTTTTATAGAGTTTGTAGTTGGAGGTGGTTATCGGAGTCTACTAAGGTTGTTGTCGGAGTTGGTCATTGGAGTTTATTGTTGGAGCCTAAAATTGCTCGTCGGAGTTAGTGGTGTGAAGGTAGTCATTGGAGTTGGGTCATCGGAGTTGTCATTAAAGATGGTTTTTGGAGGTCGGAATTGATTGTCGAAGTCAGTCACTGGAGTTGTCATCGAAGGTAGTTTTTGGAGTCCAGAGTTAGTTATCTAAGTTTGACAACAATTGTTAATAGTGACAAATGGGTGGAGCCATTAAAAATATTGAAAGATAAAAATAGCAACTCAACTCCACCAACTTTTATATTAAATTAGTATATTTATATCGACTCAATTCATATTGGGAAGTTAAACAAAAATAAAAGATGTCTATTTTTGAAAGCTCGACTAAAAAATATTAAAAAAAAAAGGGAAAAAAAAACTGAAATAGAGTTCATTATTTCATAGCGTGACTTTCACTGCACCCTTCTTTAAAAATGTCGGGCTCAATCGAAGCTGAGAGTTAAATTACTCTTTTTCAGTAATCCCAATTGCCATTTACAAGTTTCCAACTATCCCCCTCTTCGCCATTTCCGTTTTCTTGATTCATCATCTTCGTTTTTTCTTTCAATTTCTCTGCTCCCTTAAGAATGGCGGAAATCGGGAACAAGGTGAAGCTCAATTCCGGTTGGCTTGCGGCGAGGTCGACGGAGGTCCAGCTCAGTGGGACTCAGCTTACTACCACTCACCCTCCCTCGATCGGCCCTTCTTCGCCATGGATGGAGGCCGCAGTACCTGGGACGTAATTCCCTCTCCCCCTCTCCCTTTACTCTCATTTCTAGTAATTTGTTTCGAAATTGATTTCCCGCCCCCATGGCTGCTGTGGTTCTGTTTTGGATTCTAACAGAGACCATAGGCTTAGAATTAAACTATAATCAGTCCTTTTTGACTGGTGTCAACGCCTCTTAAACCTCGGTTAAACTAGAGTTATGGATGTTAATGAGTTGGATTGGTTTGGGTCTACAAAGTCTTTCTAGACTCAACCCAATTGTTCGATTGTAAATTTCTTTAACCTAAATATTTTTAATTAAAAAATGAACTCAACCATGAAATATTTGGATTTGATTGGTTTGGGTTATTCGGATAATTTATTTAAAATTTTGATTTAAAAAGAAGCAAAATGTAAATATGAAAAAATCTAATCTAATTATTTTCATATATTGAATTAAGATTAACTACTTAATTTCGATGAATTTTTTTTTTTCTAAAATGCAAAGAAACTACTTATAAGAGTTGTTAAAGAATAAATTATTAAAAAATATATTAGAATTAAATAAAATTAAAATCAATATATGTATAAATAATTGTGTTATAAATAAAAAAAAATATATTTTAAAGTTAATAATAAATTCGGGTTGGTTCGGGTTAGTTTGGGTTATATTAAGTGAACCCATGAACCAACCCAACCCATAAAATTTTCATTTATTTGAATCCAAGTCAACCCAATCCAAATGAGTTGATAACCCAACCCAAAGATTGGTTTGGATTGATCAGTTTTTTAGGATCATCGATTTTTTGAACACCCTACTAGAATCCCAAATAGGAAAAATAGGAATTTCTTAATTGTTTCCTGAGGCTTTCAGTTCTGACTTGTGAGGGGTTCATTAATTTTATATGGAATTAAGTTAATTGAATTGATTACAAATTAGAATCCTGATTAATTCACGTTTGGCAGTGTATTGGGGACCTTGGTGAAGAATAAAGTTGTTCCTGATCCGTTCTATGGATTAGCAAATGAAACGATAATTGATATTGCTGATTCTGGGAGAGAGTACTACACTTTCTGGTTCTTCACAACTTTTCAATGTAAGCTGGTAAGTTATTGTTTTTGAGGCCTTTGCCCTGTATACTATTTTCTTCTTCAATGAAGGGATTTTCTTAAAAGAAGATATTATGGCTACTGGAATTGGTGACCTTTACAGTTAATATAATTAAAGATTGCGGCCCTAGTAGTTGCATTGTTATGTGTGGGTCGTGAAGGCTCTTAGCCATATGGATAATTCACATTAGTGTGTAAGTTGTTGAAAAATAGCTACTTGACCATGCAACATATAAGCTTTCCCCTGTCAATTCTGCTTCTTGAACCAATTCTTAACTCGCAGTTAGAATCTCAGCACCTGGACCTGAATTTTCGTGCTATAAATTACTCTGCTGAAGTGTACATAAATGGTCACAAAAAGATCCTGCCAAAAGGGATGTTTAGAAGACATTCTCTTGATGTCTCTGAAGTTTTGCATCCTGATGGCACAAATTTACTAGCTGTTCTAGTTCACCCTCCAGATCATCCTGGCAGAATTCCAGACAAGGGAGGTCAGGGTGGTGATCATGAGGTATGTAGTTCTTCCTCCTTCTAGGACTGATTTTTTTTCTCAAGGGGCATCAAAGTCTTCTGCACATATGTAGGGGACATCCTAAGAATTTTCATTCGATGTTTTATTGCTGCCTGATATTCTATATCTCATGTTAGATTGGAAAAGATGTCGCTGCACAATATGTCGAGGGATGGGATTGGATGACTCCTATAAGGTGACTAACTTGTGTTTATGAAATTAAACGTACAATTCTCGTTCCTTTATCTCTTCACTGATGATATTTCACATAATACCTACGTTTGGTGCTGCTTTCTGGCAATAATCAGACAATTTTTTTCAATAAAAGTCCTGAAAGAATTCTGTGCATCATTCTATTTACTATTAGATATGCAATCAACAAAATTACTATTCTATACAAATGTCTTAGATCTATGTACTGACGGCCAGAGAAATAATGTGGTTTGTTGAAAATAGATCCCTGTAAGAATATGGATATAGACATTCACGTATTCAAACCAGAGAAGCATTGAATTATCAGATTCAGTTTAGCATGTTCTTGGAGTTAGGAGAGGGGATTAAACGAATAAATAGATGGTCTTTTAAAAATGATAAACAAAAGTTTTTCCCTCAAATATTTGATCGTAGGTGCATTAATTTTCCTCTGGAATCTTACTGTTTGGGTTTTTGCATGTTGGGTAAAGGGGTGGAAAATGAGTAGGTAATAGTTGTGAGATATATGTGACGACCTTACCTGCATAGGATCTATTCTAAGTTTAAGATGTAAGATATTTTGGGTAATATTTGGGGTCAAGTATCTCTCTCTCATGCAGAAACCAGGAACTCTTCCCTTCCCCCTCCCCCCCGCTCTTTTTTCTTTTCCTTCATTCTTACGCGATCATGAATATATAAAGCTTGTCATTAGATTCTAATTTACTATCTGCTTTTTTTTCCCTCCTCCTTCTAACAAGATATAAAACTTTTCATTTAATGAAAATGAAGGGAGACTATAGCTCAAGGATCCAGACACCAAAAAGAGTGAAAGGCAATAAATTAGCTGGTCCATGAGATTAGAAAATAGTATATCTATGTCCCATGAGATCATTTGAGGTGTGTGTAACGAATAAAAAAAATGGTAAACACTTATCTGACTTTAGTAAAAAGATGAAAGCATGGAAATGATGTGTATAGTATAGTAACAAAATGAACAAGTTAATTCCATTTTAAACTGAGAAACAAAATTTATGACTTTAGTATTGTTTAATGGCTTACATTTATATTTTGCTTGTATAGTCAATTCAGATTCATGTATGACTAACATTTCCAATTTCCATTGTTTTACTTTTAAATGCAATATCTGGCCGCTATACTTCAGACTAGAAATAAGTTGAAACTTATATCGTACAAATACTCATTTATTGGTAGGACTACAACTGCTTATACCTGCAAAATTCTGCGTATATAATGCATTTTTGTATTTATGTTGCTATAGGGATCGAAACACTGGCATATGGGATGAAGTATCAATTTCTAAAACTGGGGTGAGTTTCATTCGAAGTACGCCTCTTATCCAATTTGTAAAAACATTGTTTACCACAAAAATATTTTGGTTATAATCTTATTTTAGTATCTTAACTTTCATTCTTATTCTATTTTGGTCTTAAATTGTTCAAATGTTTTGTTTCAGCCCTTCAACTTTTAATTTTTCTGTTTGAGTCCCTACACCTTCCATAAAAAACTGTTTCAAACCTCACCATTAATTTTTCATTAATCATTTAACAAAATCCTAAATTCATTTGAAAACCCAACTTATTGCTAAAGTTTCTAACAGGGATAAACATTCAAGGTTGTGTTAGTCTACTTCGTGTACTTCAACTTTTGATAGGTCCTTAAGCTTTCAATTTCGTGTCTAATAGGTCTTGATATTTATTGTTACGTTTATACTTACATTGCCAAATGCTTTAAATGCTCAAAACGAGCTCACTGCAGCATTTATCATGACACGGACACATATATGTTAGACCGATGGAGTTAACAATCTGGACATACTAGACACAGAATAAAAAAATATCTAGGGACTTATTAGAAACTTAACTTTTTATAGTACAATGGTCAAATTGACACACAATATTGTTCAAAGACCTATTAGATTTGTTCCATTCCATTTCTCCTGAGAATTTCACCGAATGCTCTTACCACGTGGTATGCTTTGGATGACCATTCATCTCATTAATATGCCATTGTTGATCTTCTCTTTTATGAAAAACATTTCTGATTGTTTCTAACGTTCAAAAGTCTCATGTTGATGCTTACTTTTTTGAACAGCCAGTGAAGATTATTGATCCTCACTTGGTATCAACGTTTTTTGACGATTATAAGAGAGTGTACTTGCATGCTACTCTGGAGATGCAAAACCAAAGCTCTAGGGTTGCAGACTGTTCTGTGAAAGTTCAAGTGACCACTGAACTAGAAGGTAACATTTGCTTGGTTGAGCATCTTCAGGCTCAGAGGGTGTCTGTCCCTGCTGGATCAACTATACAATATACATTTCCTCAGGTTGGTAATTACATCTTTCTTTGACAGTTTTTTTTTTTTTAATCTCTTTATCAGTCCTCAATATATTTATATAAATCGAGGTATCAGAGGTCTTATGTCACAATTTTGTTTTCCCATTAACTCCTAATAGGCTTCACGTACTCCAAAGCTGGCTTTTGGAGACAGATTAATGAAGTTTTCAAGTTTTGCACCTCCTCTTGGTGGTGCTCAAACCATAGAAAAACTTTTGTAGTGATAGATGCCATCTTTTAGTTGGTTTGAAGTTAGGGGGTAATATATCTTCATATCGTGTTTTATATCTATGTGTTGCCTTGCTACGGTTGAGAGTTTTGACTTTAGGCTCATTTATATCATTTATCCTCCTTAAATAATTGTCGGATGTCAGAGTTTTTGGTCTGGTCGGCAAATTCTGTCTCTTTTTCCTTTGGGTTCTGTCGGTCTTTGTCCAATAGGAAAATGACGGAGGTGGACTCTCTTCTTTTCTTGATCGAGAGTTTTGACTTTAGGCTTGGGAGAAAGGACGTTCGTATGTGAAGCCCCTCCCCTTCGGAGGGTTTCTCTTGTAAGTCTTTTTTTAGATATTTATTGGATCCCTCTCCCACCGTTGAGGCGGTCTTTGACATGTTATGGAGGATTAAGATTCCAAAGAAAGTCAAATTATTTTCTTGGCAAGTTGTGCTTGGGCGTGTAAACACGATGGATAGGCTTCTTAGAAAGATGCCTTTGTTAATGGGCTCTTGGTATTGCATCCTTTGTTGGAAAGTGGAGGAAAACATGGGTAACCTTCTTTGGGAGCATCAGTTCGCAAGATCTGTGTGGAATGACTTCTTTCAAGAATTTGATTTTGTGCTTGCTCATTAGAGGGATGTTTGTTTGATGATTGGGGAGTTCTTCCTCCATCTGCCTTTCCGCCTTTCAAAGAGAAATGTCATTTCTTTGGGATGTTGGGATGTGTTCAAATTTGTGGGATCTCTGGGGGGAGAGAAACAATAGAGTGTTTCGGTGGAACGAAACCCCAATGAGGTTTCATGTTTCCCTTTGGACTTTGGTTTTGAAGATTTTTTGTAATTATTCTCTTGGAAATATTTTACTCTGAGGGTTTTTTTGGGCTTGATTTTTTTTGTATGCCCTCGTATTCTTTCATTTTTTCTCAATGAAAGCAATTGATTCTATTAAAAAAAATAAACTGAACAGAGAAGAAGAAGAACCATAGAGCAAAAGTGAAATTGGATATTCTAAATTAAGAAACAATAAACTGGTGAAAAAGAAGGGAGCTTGTCTTTAGAAGAGGACCACTGTGTAAAACTTGTGTTGTTCCAAAAATGAAAGATAAGGAACTAAAGAAATAGAATCTTTAGGGTGTGGAGAGATCTTCTAGTGATATATGGTCTCTTGTTAGATTCTATGTTTCTCTTTGAGCTTTCATGATGAAGCATTTTTGTAATTACCCTCTAGGTTTTATATTATCTTGTTGGGGTCCGTTTTTGTAGTTCGACTCCCTTTTTCGGGCTTTATTTTTTTGTATGCCCTTTTCTTCTTTCTTTTTTTCTCAATAAAAGTTTGTTAATTCTTAATAAAATAAAATATGATAATGAGCTTACCTTTTACTTCACTTTTTTTTTCTCTCTAGATATTTGCTAAGACTTCTAGTAATGAAAATTGGAAATTCTAAATTTACTTTAGGTCTATGTTATTCTTTGAAGTCCAATGGTTAACTACAAATAGTTCACTGAGATACAAGTCATTACACATAAGTTGGCTCAAAACTTTGGCCTATGTGGTTTTGTGGTGAATGACAGCTCTATTTCTACAAGCCCAATCTGTGGTGGCCGAACGGAATGGGAAAGCAATACTTATATAATGTTGTTATATCTGCTGACGTAGATGGATTTGGGAAGTCTGATTCCTGGAGTCATGATTTCGGTTTTCGTAAAATAGAAAGTCATATTGATACTGCAACTGGTGGAAGGTACAGTTTAAGTTCATTTCACACCCATGTTTGATTAAGTTTCTTTTTTGTTAGATTGTTTAGGGCCTTCATAGCGTTTCTTCCCTGCAGGGTGTTTAAGGTCAATGGGCAGCCTATATTTATTCGTGGTGGAAATTGGATATTATCTGATGGGTTGCTTCGACTTTCGGACAAACGTTATCATACGGATATCAAGTTTCATGCAGATATGAATTTTAACATGATCCGTTGTTGGGGTGGTGGTTTGGCGGAGAGGCCGGAATTTTATCATTATTGTGACATCTACGGCTTGTTGGTAAGTTGTAGCTCCTTTTCAATTGTGGATAAGTGAGTTCTCTCTATCTCTCTCTCTCTCCCTTTCATATCACGTCAAACTCCTCCATAACATGCTTATCCTTTTTTTTATATAGTCCTTAATTAATTACTGCATTTACTTTATAGTTTTTTTTAACTAAGATTGAAATAGTAATGTCAATCGATATTGAGGATTAAATAATTGTAGGTGTGGCAAGAATTTTGGATTACTGGAGATGTTGATGGACGTGGTGATCCAATATCAAATCCTGATGGCCCTCTGGATCATGATCTTTTCTTGTTTTGTGCAAGAGACACAGTTAAGCTTTTGAGGAACCACCCCAGTCTTGCTCTTTGGGTCGGTGGAAACGAACAAGTTCCACCACCAGATATCAATGCTGCTTTAAAAAATGACTTAAAACTTCATCCTCATTTTCAAGTATCAAGCAAAAATAAGAAGTGGACGAGAGTTTCATCCTTAACACCAGAGGATCCGAGCCAATATCTAGATGGTACTCGCGTTTATGTACAAGGATCCATGTGGGATGGATTTGCAAATGGGAAAGGAGACTTCACTGATGGTCCCTATGAGATCCAATGCCCTGAAAACTTTTTTAAGGATGATTTTTACAAGTATGGATTCAATCCGGAGGTTGGTTCTGTTGGCATGCCTGTCGCCGCTACCATCCGAGCCACAATGCCTCCCGAAGGATGGCAGATTCCATTGGTTAACAAACTACCCCATGGATATGTAGAAGAAGTACCAAACCCTATTTGGGATTACCATAAATACATCCCCTATTCCAAACCAGATAAAGTTCAGAGTCAGATTGAACTTTACGGTTCTCCCAAAGATCTTGATGACTTTTGTTTGAAGGTGAAAAGGAAGTTTGTGGCTTTAAGTTGTGCCATGTGTTTTTTTTTTTTTTTTTTTTACTGTTAAAACTATTTACTGATATTCGAAACTTCCAGGCTCAACTTGCTAATTATATCCAATATCGAGCTCTAATAGAGGGCTGGAACTGTCGAATGTGGAAGAAGTACACTGGTTTCCTAATCTGGAAAACGCAAAATCCTTGGACAGGTCTAAGAGGTCAGTTCTACGATCATCTTCTCGACCAAACAGCAGGTTTCTTTGGATGTCGTTGTGCTGCAGAACCTATCCATGTCCAGCTGAATCTAAGCACATACTGCATTGAGGCAAGTTTTTCTAATATTGTAATTCTTGGAAGTATTGATATAGTTAAATTTATCTTAACCCATTAGTTTAAGCTTTTGGGTTGATCCATAATATAGCATGCTATCAGAGCAAGATGTCTTATGTTAGAATCTTGTAAAGTCATTTTCTCACCAATTTAATGTGATTTTCACTTATTGATCCATCCTCAAATTACTAAGTCTACAAGTGAGGGAGAGGGTTTTATTAGGTACTAGATATTTAGTATGTTGTTAGTTAAGGGGCATAAGGGTAATTAGATAGATAGGTAGTTACTGAATAAAGGTAGTTATTGTATAAGGGTAGTTACTACATGTTGTTATAAATAGAGAGGAGGGTAAATGAGTGAAGGGGAGGTTATCTTGTAGAGTGATATAGAGCTTGGGTGAGTACACTCAAGAGGGAGGTTCCAAGTTCCTTTATGCTTGGGTTATCTTGTATTTTCATCTTTATATTTCAATATATTTCAGATCTTGTTCTTGTTAGGAAGTATCCTAACAGGTTAAGATATTGATTTAATTTAATTCACCCTAATCCATTAGCATAATCTTTTAAACACTTACACACTACCGCTTTTGGTTTGAAACAAGAAACAACATAATTGGGAAAGGGGTGGGTCTTTGAGTAGAACTCCAAATCCACTTGTTTTGTTCAAGGCTTCAATTTTCTTTAGACGGGGGCTGATAGCAATGGGGCATAAACTATATATTTATCTCATCATTTCCTATGTTCTTGTAACCATGGGAATCCCAGGATTTAACTTTGTTTTCATCTGTGTTTTCTCAACTTAACTGTGAGTTTGTTTTTCTCGCTGCCTTGAACAGGTCGTAAACACTACATCGAATGAGATATCTGGTGTTGCCATTGAAGCCTCCGTGTGGGACCTTGAAGGGACACGCCCATATTTTAAAATTTTTGAGAAACTCTCCTTGCCTCCAAAGCAGACATCATCCATTGCTGAGATGGACTATCCAACGTACGAAAATTCCAAGCCTGTCTACTTTCTTCTTCTCAAGCTGTACGAGATATCAAACTACGGTATTATCTCGAGAAACTTCTACTGGTTACATCAGTCCGGTGGAGACTACAAGATGTTGGAGCCCTACAGAAAGAGTAGCATACCCATTAAGGTCATATATGAGTTTAATAGAAAAGGATCCAGCTATGAAGTCAGTGCGAATGTGCAGAACAATTCAAAGAATGCAGAATCTTCAAGGTTAACCTACAAGAACAACTTTATCAATAGGCAAGGCCAAGGAGATTTAGATTCAAATTCTTTGCTTCTTGAAAACAAAGAACAGACCAATGAAAAATACAGCACTGGTTTCTTTAGTATCGGAAACAACAGTACAAGGTTAGTTGAAATCGATGGGAATGATGTCGGAGTCGCCTTCTTTCTTCACTTTGAGGTCCATGATTCGAAGGTAGAGGATGAAGGAGGGGATACAAGAATTCTGCCTGTTCACTACTCAAACAACTATTTTTCCCTGGTTCCTGGTGAGGCTATGCTTATCAATCTCTCTTTTGAGGCTCCTCCTGGTGTTACTCCAAAAATTACCCTTCATGGTTGGAATCTTTCTCAATCTTTCACCGTCTGTTGATATGTAGGTAGCAGTTGAATTTCCTATATATCTTGTATATTATCTATGTACTTATTATTTATATTTGTAATAAATGTGCATTTGTAATATATATATATATATGTATTAGCACTTGGTTCAATTTTTATGTGGGTTCATGTTTTGTTCAATTTTGAGGTAGGATATGTTATTGGTTTAGATCTAGTTTGTTCGTTTAGTTTAGAGGCTGTTGGATGAATAATTGGTTTTTAGTTTTTAGTGTTTGAAAAACATGTTTGTTTGGTACTTTCTGTTTTTAAAATTTTAAAAATGTATTTTAGAATTTAAAAGATTTTTTCCCTTTACAAAAGCGGTTTTTGTTTTTGAAAAACCGTAGGTTATTGTATTAAAGAAACTCGAGGGCATTGAAATTTTTTGGTTGTCCAGCGGTTAAGGAGCATGTTTGCCAATTGCCATTCTCTTAGACACGCCTTCGGACCCTAGTGGTTGGAACCTTTTTACTTTTCTTTATTTCTCATTTTATTATAATGATTTTATTATGAATATTATAATAAAAAAATAGATATTCATTACCGAATGTCCCAAAGGTCATGTGTCGTCATTCATGTTGTCCATGTAGCTTGTAGTAATTCATGCTTGGTGTCTATGTAAGTCTATATTCTACTTGTTACTTTGCCTATAAATAGTGGTCTTTGGTGGATCTTAAAATTATATACCAATTGGTGAGAAATCCACACCAAATTTCACTAAAATTTTCCATTGTCAAATTTTATAATTCTAGTTTTTATTTATTTATTATTATTATATTATACTTTTCCGTATCTATATTCCCATTGTGCTCCTCAATTTCATAACATATTATCAGCACGAGCTCCTGTCATTTTCTTCACTAAAGATAGGTCCTAAAGGTATGTCGATTTTTTCCTCTTCGTTATAATTAATAAATTTAATGTTATTTTACATATTTTGTACATATTAAATTTCTAATATAAATATAATATTTTGTGATAGTGTAGTCATGACTAACCTTACAAAATTAGAATTCCCAGCCCTTGATATTAATGACAATAATTATTGGTCATGGGTGCTCGATGCCAAAATTCACTTGGATGCTATGAACTTGAGAGAAAAAAATTAAAGAAGAAAATACGATATCTAGTCAGGACAAAGCAAAAGCTGTGATCCTCCTTCGTCATTATCTCCACAATGATTGAAAATGGAGTATCTTGCAATAAAAGATTCTTGTATGTTGTGGAAAAATTTGAAAGAGAGGTATGATCATCAAAAAACAGTTATTCTTCCTAAAGCTCGTTGGATACACTTGCAAGATTTTAAATCAGTAAGTGATTACAACTCTGCGTGATTTAAAATCAGTTCAAAATTGTTGTTGTGCAGGGAGAAAATTACTGATGTTGATATATTAGAGAAGACATTTTCTACATTTCATGTCTCAAATATGCTCTTGCAGTAGCAATGTCGAGAGAAAGGTGGAATATACTGCACAATTTGCTGATTGTCATTTTATTGAAGACAAATTTTCCAACATTAGGGGATAAATTAAGAAATTGGAAAAAGAAATTACATGGAATGCATCGTTATTGTCACATTTAGATCCCTATACATATCAATGTGAACTTGAAGTTCAAAAAATGATTCATTTGCAAAATATAGCAAATTAATTACCAGATGCATTTATAGATGCAAAGAAAGTAACTAAGTCAAATATACCAGCTGCAAATGTTCCACAAAAAAATTGATATCCCAACTTGTCATTAATGAGTCTGGAACATGCCAGAAGCGTGGTAGACTAATGTGTTCCAAAGATAAAAATCCTCGAAAACGAAAAATGATTAATAGTGAAAAAAATTTGGTTGAGGATGTAAATACCCATAAAGAAATCCTCAACATGACTAGTGAGGAAGGTGAAATACCTAAAGATAATAATGAAATTTCAATAAACTATGTCATGATAGGAAAAAGATCGAATCGAATTAATGTAATTATTGACAACATTTTTGCGTATAATGTTACTCTTGATGTTATATCTGAAAATGAGGTTCCTAAACCAAAATCTATTGAAGAATGTCGACTTAAAAAGATTGGCTTCAGTGGAAATAAGCAATCGAGGCAGAAATAAACTCACATTCAAAACGTCAAGTTTTTGGACCAGTAGTGCGAACTCTAGAAGGTGTTAAACCTGTGAGATACAAATGGGTGTATTTGTGAGGAGAAAAAATGAAAATAATGAGGTCACAAGATATAAAGCAAGACTAGTTGTACAAGGTTTTTTACAAAGACCTGATATTGATTTTGAGGAGACGTATTCTACGGTGGTGGATGCAATTATATTAAGATATTTAATTAGCTTGACTGTGTATAAAAGTCTGGATATGCATCTTATGGATGTAGTTGCAACATATTTATATGGATCTCTTGATAATGATATTTATATGAGAATCTTTGAATGATTTAAGTTACCTAAAACATGTACATCAAATCTCCAAGAATGGTATTCAATAAAGTTATAGAGATCACTATATGGATTGAAACAATTAGGATGGATGTGGTACAATCGCCTAAGTGGATATTTATTGAAAGAAGGATATCAAAATAATTTAATATGTTCGTATGTTTTTATAAATAAATCAATCAGAATTTGCTATTATAACTGTATATATTGATGACTTGAATATAATTGGATCTCCTGAAGAGCTTAAATATCTTAAGAAAGAATTTGAGATGAAGGATCTCGAAAAAACAAAATTTTGCCTTGGTTCAAATTAAGCATTTAGCAGATGGAATATTTATTCATCAGTCAATTTATACAGGAAAAATCTTTAAAATATTTTTTATGGACAAAGCACACCCATTCCAATGGAAGTTCGTTCATTGGATATAAAGAAAGATATATTTCGACCTCGAGAAGATAATGAAGAATTTCTTGGTCCAAAAGTACTATATCTTAGTGCAATTGGTGCACTTAGGTATCTTGATAATAATACAAGACTAGATATTGCATTTTCAGTAAATTCATTAGCTAGATATAGTTCTTCTCCTACAAAAAGACATTGGAACGAAATTAAGCATATATTCTGTTATCTCCAAGGAACAATCGATATGAGTTTGTTTTATTCAAATACATCAAATTTTGATCTAGTTGGTTATGCAGATTCTGGATATTTATCTAATCCACACAAAGCTAGATCTCAAACAGGTTATCTATTTACATGTGGAGGAACTACTATATCATGGCGATCGGTGAAACAGACTATAATGGTCACTTCCTCAAGTCATGCTGAAATTCTTGCAATTCACGAGGCTAGTCGAGAATGTGTATACCTAAGGTCAATTACTCAATACATTCTTGAAACGTGTGGCTTGTCTTCTAATAAAAATCTTCCAACAATATTATATGAAGATAACACAACTTGCATAGTCCAAATCAAAGGAGGATATATTAAAGGAGATAGAATAAAACATATTTCACCGAAGCTTTTCTACACTCATGATATTAAAGAAAATGGCGATATCACTATACAACAAATTTGTTCAAAGGATAACCTGGCAGACTTATTTACAAAGGCATCACCAACTACAACTTTTGAAAAATTGGTACACAACATTGGAATCTGGCGTCTCATAGATCTTAAGTGATGTTTTCATGAGGGGAAGTAAATATATTGTATTCTTTTAGGAGTATGTATTATATGAAACATGTACTCTTTTTCCTTCACTAGGATTTTTTATTAGGTTTTTCCTAGTAAGGTTTTAACGAGACATATTTCATATATATATATATGGGCATCTAAGGGGGAGTATTATGAATATATAATAAAAAATAGATGCCCATTGCTTAGTGTCCCAAAGGCCATGTGTCACCATTCATGTTGTCCATGACGAAACTCGTATTAAAGAGATCCATAAGCGGAAGCGGATCGTCCAAATTCCATTAATTATTGAAAACATAATTTACAGTAAACATACAGTAGATATGCATTTAAAGTTAAAGTACAACATGTTTTTTACAAGAAATAAAAGGTTCAAAATACATTACCCTTGAAGAACCTTTCTTCTTCATGTATCCCTCAAACAATCATGGGCCTCGAATAGAAACAACAACTCTCGAAGACCTTCTTCAAGAACTTTTCGAATTAAACAAAAAGGGCACTACCACAATGAGCCTTTGGTATTCTCAGGTGATAACCCAGGAGTGGTGGACTCTGACTATTTTGGTTAGGAGGGATAGTTTGGGTGGAGGAAGAAGATTGAAAGAACACATAACTTTTCTACAATTCTCAATTGTTTAGTAAATCCAATGTTAGTTGTTAAGGAAGAAGAGGAAACAAATTTTCTTTTATTTCTCTTGCCACAAAATCAATAACCACCCACTAAGATAGTTGGAGAGAAAAGATGGAAGTTACCATTCAAAATAATAAAATAATATAAATAAATATAATAACTAACTTATCATATTATTAAACTATATGTTATATCAAATATAATATATAAACTATAGTTTTAATATTGTATCATATACAATATAACTATAGTTTCTTTTCTCTATTTTATGGCATTTAAAATAAATCATATTTATATTAAATTTAACAACCATGAATCACATTCATAGAAAATATATTTGAATCTCATTCAAATATTTATTTCCTCCCATTAAATTATAATGTATAAAATACATTATGAAAATTATATCATATATAATTGAAATAATTTAATTATATCATATATAATTAAATCCCTCTTATTAATTTGAACAATTCAAATTAACCCAAAAACTGATTCTCAACTAAATCATTTTGATCTATCAAGGGGACCTTATGAACCTGTAGCTTGAAGCTTCAACGGTACATAAATAATTAATTAAATTATTTAATTACATTATGCATCATCTGTTAACTGTCGAACACTCCACTAAAGATTGACAGCTGCACTCTTCGCACTACAGATATATTTATGTGACCATTGGATATAACCAATCAATAGTACGATGACCCTTCACAAATTGCTTATAAGTACAATTGGGCCAGATTACTATTTTGCCCCTGTAGTTACATCTAACTCCTTAAATGCCACGGATCCCTCTATTGAACAATAGATCATAGTTCTACTATGACTAAACCCCTCTCAAGCCAGGAGAGAGTGTGGCGCCACATTGTTCAAGACCTGGAATCAACCTTTAAGCATTTATCTACTTACCCCTACTTCGGGGAATGAATGAATTCCATATTGTGTAGCTGTGTTCCCAGCTTCCCAATCAGATGAATCCCCAAAATGGTAGGTTTGTTAAGTCGAAGATCTGACCACTCTCATCCATACAAATCAAAGGATCGCCTTCATAGGCAGGAAGTTCACAACTCACTCAGGATTCAAGTCATGTTACCTATGGTCATTTTGGTGAAATATAAGTCTCTATTATGAACGGTGTTATATAATGAGACTAAATATTTCGTTGTCCGATCTTATACAAACACCTTTGTATAGAGTATCCCCACTCGCATGTCTAATACATGAATGATTAGGATCTAATCATTTGTAACACTTTACAACAATTGTAACACCTATAAAACAGGCCATACTCGTAGTGTCACCAGGATAAGGTACCCAGCCTTATCCATCTACTATAGACCATTTAAGTTATCACTTAAATATGATCGACCTGTATGTCTCCACATGTATGTTTAAGTTACAACAATAACCTTGGATGTTAGTTTATTTGTTTGTGGTCAATGCAACTAAAATATCACATATTTTATAGACTAAGTGAATAAAATATCATATACTATTAATCATATAAGAGTTTGTTCATACAATGTTTATAAACGATAGGACCCTACGAGATTTAGGGTATCAACCCCAACAATCTTCTACTTGTCCTAAAACTAGTGTGGTGTACAATATAATAAAATACAAAGTACACAAAATAATAAACTAGGGCATAAAACGCCCAGTACAATATCTCTCACTTTCCCTAGTCTAGCTGTGGTCTGTCCCACTGACCCATACTCTATAGGTGACCCTCAAACACAGTAGCCGTGAGGGCCTTCATAAACGGATCAACAACGTTGTGTTCTGAAGCTATCTTCATGACAATCATGTCCCCTCGATGCATAATCTCTCGGATGAGATGATATTGCCGTTCTATGTGATTGCCCCGTTTATGACTCCTAGGCTCTTGGGAATTAGCCACAGCACCACTATTATCAAAATAATGTGTGATGGGCTTTCACATCTCTGGAACAACTTCTAGATTAGTTAAGAATTTCCTGAGCCAAACGGCCTCCTTAGCAGCTTCACAAGCCACTACATACTCAGCCTCCATGGTCGCGATGCACTTTGCTTGGTGCTTTGCCATACTATAACTCCTCCGTAAAGAGTAAACACTGATCCTGATGTGGATTTCCTAGAATCCCTATAAGTCTAAAAATCAGAGTCTGTGTATCCCATAAGGATCAAATCCTTAGAACCATACACAAACATGTAGTCCCTCGTTCTCTATAGATACTTGAGGATGTTGGGGTACTTGAACATGGGATTGCATCCCAACTCTCGGCCCCAGGTACACCTCAGTAGAATGGTGTATCAGAAAGGAGAAACAGAACCTTGTTGGACATGTTTCGATCTATGATGAGTTATGCTCATCTTCCAAACTCGTTTTAGGGTTTTGCAATGGAGACTGCATGTTACCTTCTGAACAACGTTCCCTCGAAAAGTGTTTCTGAAACACCTTTTGAGTTGTGGAAAGGTCGCAAAGGTAGTTTACGTCATTTCAGGATTTGGGGCTGTTCGACCCATGTGCTTGTGACTAACCTGAAGAAGTTGGAACCGCATTCGAAAGTTTTCTTCTTTGTAGGTTACCCCAAGGAAACGAGAGGTGAATACTTCTATGATCCGAGTGAGAACAAAGTGTTTGTTTCTACAAATGCTATCTTCTTGGAAAAAGACCACATCAGGGATCATAAACCATGAAGTAAGCTTGTTTTACGTAAGATTTCTAGTGAGACTGAGACTACTGAGGGTTCAACAAGAGTTGTTGAACAGACTGACAGATCAACAAGAGTTGTTGAGGTCGGTACATTTAGTTAACCAACTCAAGAGTTGAGACTGCCTTGACATAATGGGAGGGTTATGAACCCTTCGGATCGCTATATGGATTTGACTGAAGCCTAGAACGTCAGTTCTAATGATGGGGACGAGGATCCATTCTCTTTTAAGCAAGCAAAGGAGGATGTTGACAAGAATGAGTGGATTAAGGCCATCAACCAAGAGATGGAGTCTATATACTTTAATCAAGTCTGGGAGCTTGTGGATCAACCTGATGGGGTAAGACCTATAGGATGTAAGTGGATCTATAAGCAAAAGCGAGGTATAGATGGAAAGGTGCAAATCTTTAAGGCTAGACTCGTGGCAAAGGGATATACCCAAGTTGAGGGAGTTGACTATGAGGAAACTTTCTCGCCTGTTGTCATGCTGAAGTCTATCAGGATACTCTTGTCCATAGCTACATTTTATGATTATGAGATACGACAAATGGACGTTAAGACTGCCTTTCTTAATAGTAATCTTGAGGAGACCATCTACATGGCTCAACCAGAGTGGATTAATAGGTCCATTTATGGGCTGAAACAAGTGTCTAGATTATGGAATATTAGGTTTGACAATGTGGTCAAATCCTTTGGCTTTGATCTGAATGTTGATGAACCATGTGTTTATAAGAAGAACATCAATAACTCAATAGCTTTCCTGGTACTATATGTGGATGATATCCTACTCATTGGGAATGATGTAAGGTTTCTGATCATTCGGGATCATAAGACCAAGAGGTTAGCCTTGTCTCAGGCATCGTACATCGATTAAATATTGATTAGGTACAAGATGCATGATTTTAAAAGGGGTAATATACCCTTCAGGCATGGAATCGTAAGGATCAATGTCCTAAGACACCTCAAGAGGTTGAGGAGATGAGATGGATTCCCTATGCTTCAGCAATTGAAAGCTTAACGTATGCAATGTTGTGTACCAGACCCGACATTTGCTATGCAGTAGGGATTGTCAGTCGTTATCAATCCAATCTAGGATTTGATCATTAGACGACGATCAAGACGATCCTCAAGTATTATTGGAGAACGAGGAACTACATGCTCGTGTATGGAGATAAAAATATGATCCTTACAGGATACACAAGCTCTGATTTTCAGATCGATAGAGATTCTCGTAAATTGACATCGCAGTTAGTGTTCAATTTGAATGGAGGGGTTGTAGTGTGGTGAAGCATCAAGCAAGGATGCATGCAAACTCCACTATGGAAGCTGAATACATAGCCGCTTGCGAAGAAACTAAGGAGGTTGTTTGGCTAAGGAAATTCCTTACGGATTTAGAAGTTGTTCCAAATATGGATAAGTTGACCACTCTTTATTGTGATAACATCGGGGTTGTGGAAAATTTGAAGGAACCTCAAAGTCATCCTCGAGGTAAGCATATAGAGCGGAAATACCACTTGATCAGGGAGATTATGCATCGCGGTGATGTGATAGTCACGAAGATCGTGACGAAGCACAACGTTGTTAATCCATTTACAAAGGCTCTCAAGGCTAAAGTGTTCGAAGGTCATCTGGAGAGTCTGGGTCTGCGGGACATGCGGCATCTTGTCTAGGGCAAGTGGGAGATGATACTGGGGTATGCCCTAGTTTATTGTATATTGTACATGTTATATCTTTTATTGTACATTAGTCTCTCGAGGCATTAGGACAAATGGGAGATTATTGGGACTGGTGTTCTAATTCTCCCGGAGTCTCGTAGTCTGTAATATGTATACATTGTTATGAATAAAATAAGAGTTATTTTATTTGGCATTTACTCATATCCAATAAACAAAGCTCCATGGTTATTGTATGTAAACTTAAGCATGTATATGAGATATACAAGTAGATCATGTCTTAAGTGATAACCTAAAAAGGTCTGTAGTATAAGAATTAAAGAGGGATACCTGATCCTGGTGACACTACGGATACGGCTCACTTTGTAGAGGTATGCAAGTTGATAACGGGCAGAAATGCACGTTATTACAGTGCTAAGTTATAAAACAATGTAGGGTTGTAGTGATAAAAACATATAAGATTGCGTCTAAAAAGCATTAAGTTCATAATATTGCAGTTGCATGCATCCATCGCATGAAAACAGTTAACTTATGTATTTTTGTGCAGAATATGCGTTGACGGAAGGCGGAAAATGCGATCACAAGAAATCAATGTCGAGCGCATCAAAATATTGCGTTACCGCAAGGCTATGCGGTGATTTGCGCTCGCAAATATCTGCTAAAAAAGGTTGCCGCATAGAGCCGTCGCAACTTGGTGGGCACATCCGGGTGGAAAGTATAATAAATCACGATGGGATAGAAAGCTGATGACGGTTGATTTCGAATTAAGTTGACAAGCCGTTAACAAACTACTGTAGCAAGTACACTCAATTTTTCGGTGACAAATATTCGGTGCATCAGACAGAGAATTAATGTCATCCCAACAGTGCAATCATAAGAGAGAAGAAGCCTTTCACCCCGAAGCTCTATAAATACCAGAGGCCACCGTCAGTAAAGAAGTTCGTCAGTTCGTCAAGTTCAACAGTTAGATAATTTTCTCCATAGTTAGAAGTAGCCTTGTTCATAGTTTTCTTTTACTTAGAAAGCAGAGCGAGAGAAGGGAAGAGACACCAGAAGATCGCTCTGGTCAGCTCGAGAGAGAACTCAGAAGGCGTGGAAAAACAGAGAAAGGGTCGATTCTCGCGAGAGCGAGATTATCTTTTGAGCAGAGTAGAGAAGAACAGTGTAAAAGCCTTGGGAAGAAAGAGATTGCTACCGGCCTCTTTATTCTTATTCCGCATTGTTATTCTGTATTTCAATCACATATCTATAAAATGGAACTTGCTTATCTACATCTGTTCACTCTTTTAAAAGCACACATGAGTAGCTAAATCTATCGAATGGGTTGAGAAGAACTTAACTAACATGACCTAGAATCTTCATTGCATGCAATCATCTTGTCTTATGTTGCGCCTAACACCCCTTTAGAGCTACTCAAGAGAGAGTCTAAAGAAAGAACCTGAGATTTGAAAGAGCTAGGTTAGAATCTCGACTCAAGAGAGCAAGATTAGATCGGCATAAGCAAGAGATAGGGACTTAGAGATAAGGTCTGATTGCCAACATGCATTGCATGCACCCTAGAGATAGGTTATGGTATTATGCGGTCGCCTTGTATGTGTGTATGTCATTTGTCATCGCATAAACAAGAATAGAGGCATATGTATAGGTCCTATATATTTCATCGCATATATCGCATGCGTTCTAAAACTAGAAGCCGTAGCATTTGCATTGAAAGATGATTTGCTATTGTATGTATGTTGCATGATCGCATAACATGAACGCAATCCTAGGAAGTATTAGCTGAACCCCTTCTCAACCTGTTCACTGCATATTCATCGCATCTTCCGTATTATTAACTCTTTTCGTAACTCCGCCGCATATATTCTATACCGCAAACAACAAACCAACCAATCATTAATTTATTTGTTACCGCAAAGTTATCTTAAGAATCACCAGCGCATATCGTTTTCCTTAGTCCCTGAGTTCGACCCTAGACTTACCAGGAAACTTAGTAGGATTTATACTTGGATTCTGCTGAGAAAATTTATTGCACAACGCATTTCCCATCACCGCAATTCCTTTCATTAATTCACCGCATAAAACAACGCATCACAAGTGTTGTGAACTACTACAGATGGTAGATCCTGACCATTCATGTGGAGACATGCGAGCGGGGGTGTCCTATACAAAGAGTTTGTATAAGACTGGACCACGAGATGACTCGTCTCTGTATATAACGTCGTTGATACTTGTGACTTACATCTCACCTAAACGACCATAGGTGACATGACCTTAATCCTGAGTGTTATGGGAACTCCTGCTTTTGAGAGCGGTCCTTTGATTAGTATGGGTGGGAGTGGCCAGATTGCCAACTCAACATGCCTACCTTTTTGGGAATTTTTCTTATTTGGGAACTGGGAACTCAGTTACACAAGATGAAATTCACTCCTTCCTCGAAGTTGGGGTAAGTAGATAGATTGCTCTCTTAAGGGCTGATTTCGGGTCTTGAACATAGTGGCCACAACTTCTTTTTGGAAGAGAGGATTCAGTCATAGCAGGACTATGACTTATGTTCATTAGAGGGATCAGTGGCACTTAAGGAGTTAGATGTAACTATAGAGGCATAACGATTATTGGTCTAGCTGTACTTACAAGCGATCTATGAAGGGTTATCGCACTGTTGATTGGTTGATATGGACACATAATATCTCTGTAGTAAGAAGAGTTCAACTATCGGTCTTTAGTGGAGTGTCTGGAAGTTAATGGATGGTGGATCCCGTGACTAAAGAGTTTAGTAAGTTATTCACATACCGTTGCAGCTTTAAGCTACAGGTCCATAAGGTCCCCTTGGTAGCTCAATGGATTCAAGTTGAGAATCAGTTCTTGGTGTTGATTTGAAATGTTCAAATTGACAAGAGGTATTGCGATTATATATGATATAATCGGTGTGATGTATGAGATACATCAAGTAGAGGATTAATGTAAATGAGATTTACATTAAGTACCATAAAATTGAAAAAGAACTATGGTTTATATGTTTCATGAGATGAAATATTGAAACTATAGGTTATAAATATACTATGATAAGTTGGTTATCATATATATTTATAATAATATTAATTATTGGATAATTATATCTTTTTCTCTAATAACCAATTGAGTGGGAGGATATTGGTAATTTCATGGTAACCGTGAGATAAAAGTAAAAATGTTTTCCTAAATTTAGTAGTTGTTGTGAGAGTTTCTAATCTCGAAAAGTTCTCACGGAATCGCTGTCAAGTGAATAGGATTCACTAAACGATAGCTGAAGAGATATTAAACAATCGTGAAATGACATTACATAATGGTTAACTCAGCTGACCATTAGCTAAATGATCGCGGAGCATTTGTTAAATGATTGGGCATCGTCTATACGATAGACTCTTGCCATCTCCTACTTGCTCTTACACGATTGTTATTCCTCCGGTCTCTTCCTCTAACCAAGTCCACACAGAGCACACACTTATGAATCCTCACACCAAGAATACCAAGGTAGCCATTATGGTGGTGTCTGACTAAACTCGACAAAGTCGAGGTTTGTGGAGGCCGTTCGTTGAGTTCATGGTGTTCGTGTGGTGGTCGTTATAATCGTACTGTGTTGCGGTCGCTGAGTTCCAGCGTTCATGTGTTACAGTCTTGGAGATTGTTCGAGCGTTCATGATCGAGGGAGTTTGAAGATGAGTCTTCAAAGGTATGATACTTTTGAAGGAAATTGGACACGAGGATTTCCATGAGCAGCGGAAGGATCTTTCCAAATTTCATCGTATATGAACAACAACAATTATAGTCACAAACAGAAGCTTGCTGTAGAACGTGATCAAGGGATAAGACTAACAAACCTTTGAAGACTCATTTTAAGTTCATTGATCACGAACGCTCGATCATAGAAACACAGCAACACACAAACATTCGTCCAACACGACCGCTACATTGCACGATCACAGTGAACTCGAACAAAGCAAGCACCAAGGTCACGAACACCTTGAACATCGCGAATAACCTCCACAGAACCTTGACTGTGTCGAGTTGAGTATGACACTATCAAGAAGTTTACCTTGGCATTCTAAGTGTGAAAATCTAGAGGGTGGGCTCTGTGTGGACTTGGTTAAAGGTAGAAAACCGGAGGAAGAACAATCGTGTAAATGATTAAGCAAGTGGGAGATGAAACAATCTATCGTATAGGTCGATGCCCAATCGTTTAGTAAAAGTTATGCGATCGTTTAGCAAAAGCTATACGATCATTTAGCTCATCGTTTAGTTGAGTGTCTATCGTGTAAAAACACTCCACTATTTTTTAACTAACTCCAAGTTGACACTTAGTAAATCTGATTTACTTGATAACTCTCCGTGAGTAATTTCCGTGATTGGAAATCTCAAATTAACAATTTTGCAAATCTTACTAAAATTAGGAAAATTTTTCCTTTCATCTCATGGTTACCATGAAACCACCCATAACCTCTCACTAAATTGATTATTAGAGAAAGAGAGACAATTATCCAATAGTTAATATTATTATAAATATAAATGATAACCCACTTATCATACTATATTTATAACCTATAGTTTTAATATTTCATCTCATGAAACATACAAACCATAGCTCTTTTTCTATTCCATGACTCTTAATGTAAATCTCATTTACATTAATTCTCCATTAGATGTATCTCATACACCACACCGATCATATCATATATAATCGAAGTACCTCTTGTCAATTTGAATAATTCAAATCAACACCAAGAACTGATCCCTCAGCTTGAATCCATTGAGCTACCAAGGGGACCTTATGGACCTGTAGCTCGAAGCTCCAATAGTACATGAATAACTAACTAAACTCTTTAGTCACGGGATCCACCATCCATTAACTGCAGGCACTCTACTAAAGACTGACAGCTGAACTCTTCTTACTATAGATATATTATGTGTCCATCTTAACCAATCAACAGTGCGACAACCCTTCACAGATCGGTCATAAGTACAACTCGACCAATAACCGTTATGCCCCTGTAGTTACATCTAACTCCTTAAGTACCACTGATTCCTCTAGTGAAAATCAGTCATAGTTCTACTATGACTGAGTCTTCTCTTCCAAAGAGAAGTTGTGGCCACTATGTTCAAGCCCTGGAATTAGCCCTTAAGGGAGCAATCTATCTACTTACCTCTACTTCGGGGAAAGAGTGAATTCCATCTTGTGTATTGAGTTCCCAACTCCCAAATCAGACGAGTCCCCAAAAAGGTAGGCATGTTGAGTTGGCAATATGGCCAATCTCACCCATACTAATAAAAGAACTGCTCTCAAAGGCAAGAGTTCCCAAAACACTCAGAATTGAGGTCGTGTCATCTATGATAATTTACGTGAGATGTAAGTCTCTAGTATCAATGACGTTATATACAGAGTCTAATCATCTTGTGGTTTGGTCTTATACAAACTCTTTGTATAGGACACCTCTGTTCGTATTTCTCTACATGAATGGTCAAGATCTACCATCTGTAGTAGTTTACAACACTTGTAAGCCTCAACAAAGCGGGTCGTATCCATAGTGTCACTAGGATCAGAAATCCTTCCTTAATCTTTATACTACAGTCCTATTTAGGTTATCACTTAAGACATGATCCACTTATATATCTCATATACATGCTTAAGTTTACATAAGATAATCATAGAGCTTTGTTTATTGGGTATGAGTAAATATCAGAATGAAATAAAAGTTATTTTATTCATAAACAATGTGTATAGTTACAAATAACGAGACTCCGGGAGAATTAGGACACCAATCCCAACTACTTTATCCCTTGATCTTCTTGAAAAACATGTTGTAATTTCATATTGTACATGACCAGTAAGTTTCTGTTTCTTGATTGTAATTGTGTATGTTTAAATATGAATGGAATTTGGAACAATCATTCTACTACTCATGAAAATCCTCATGTTTGATTTCCTTCAAAGGATGTTCTTAACGGTTGTCCAATGATCTAATCCTAGATTAGACTGATATATATTGACTATCCCATTGCATAGTAGATGTCAGGTCTAGTACATAACATCACATACATCAAACTGCCCACGGCAGATGCATAGAGAATCCGTCTCATATCCTCAACCTCATGGTGTGTCTTAGGACACTGTTCCTTAGACAAAGTAACTCCGTGCCTGAAAGACAATAGGCCCCTCTTGGAGTTATGCATCGAATACTTGACAAGCATCTTGTCAATATACAATACCTGAGATAGTGCTAGCATTTTGTTCTTTCGATCTCGAAAGATCTGAATATCCAAAACTAACTAAGTGACACGCAGTAATTGTAATGCAATGCAAGCCCATGCCATAAACTTGTTGTGACATAGATTTTATGCGATATTATGTGATACTACTTATAGATATACATTATTAACAAATGTTCTTGTAGTATGTTGTGCGTTGTCACAAGTTTCCTTGTGTTGAAACCAAGTAAAATTTCACCGCAAGTTTCTCGGTGTGATCCGAGGTCGAACACAGGGACTGTTTTAGGTTATTGCGTTATGCTTGTGATACATGCGACTAGAGGTTTTTTTTCAAATTAATAAAGTTCTTGTGTACAGGAAATTAAACATGTGATAATGTAAAGTAAAGCGGTAAAAATGCGTTAATAACATAAATTATGTTAAAGTAAAATGCGATAAAGTAAATCTAAGCTAAGATGATACAAGATACTGAGGTCAAGGCTAGCTGTGAAGATTATGCAAAGATCATGTAATGTGGTGACAAGTCTTATATACAACGCAGAAACAAAAAAGATAACTAATATAAACAGCGCAAGTTCCTTAATTACGTTAAAGATATAAGATTGTTCCACTTTTCCCTTGGCGTATTCCTCTCGGTGATCGGCCACGTTCCCACATCTCTGTGATGAAAAAGGGATGAACGTAATGAACGCAAGGTTGCTTCCATCTCTGGAAGTACTACTCGTTTTAGTTAACACATTCTTCTAACCTTATCTCGATAGATCAGAATGACATATTCACTTCTGCTCTCATAGGCGAAGATGCCGTCTAGCATGCCTTAGCTAAACGCATTTATCTCGTTAGCACAAATTAAGTTACTTGTTTAATCCATATTAATTACCAAGGTATTAAGAAAACTTCATGGAGAAAACGATTAATGGAGGAACAAAATAGACAGAAAAGTAGTAGTGAAAGTGATCGAGACATTCAATAAAACTATTTAGCGTATGATACATGATTTGTGAATGAAGAGATTAAGAATATGAAATACACTTGATGAAATAGAGTTAGAAACAAATACAAATAAGCGCCAACGTCTTAGCGCCGATCTGGATGGAGATTTGCTTGCCGACGTGGATGAAGTGAACGGATGGATGAGCTTCCCTCTCAGGGTTGCTCAATCGGTAGTAGGGATCTAAGCACTGAGCTTCACGGCGGGGATCTGGCAGATTCGCACTGAGACTCACCTCTCGACCTTGTCTCTTCTCTTCCCGGATTTATTCTGATCAGTACTCAGCTCAGCCTTTCTCTCAATATCCAGCAGCAATTAGCCTTCATATCAATTATACCCGTATCAAGTATGTCTTCTCTGAATTCTATGGGGGTATTTATAGGTGGAAAGCTTTGACTCTTGGCTTGTGAACCCCACTTCTTGTTATGGAAATTCCGAAGATGGAGGAATAAATATTCCTTTTGTTATGCAATCAGACCGTCAAATTTGCACAACGGTTAGTTGTACACGTGTCACAATCCTCTGCGTTTGCGTTGCTCAGCTGCATCTTTCGATTGGTTGTTTGCATGCGGTGTTGTTTTTATTACCGCATGAGGTTGAAACTCAGCTCTGATCGACTGTCGTATTGCGCCATCATTACGTTAATCGTCTTTTCATTGATTGATGGGCACAATGTAACAGAGATGCATTGTTCAGTTTCTCGTTGAGCCTTGATCGCAAGCGGTGACTTGGTTTTTTGCAAAAAAGAGTAAAAATATCCTCTTCTACCATCTTGATGAGGTTAGTAGGTGTAATTGCGATAATTCATAATTATTGTATTTCTGAGCTAATTTTCCTACAATCGACGCATATTCCTTCTCTTTTAGCCGCAATATCTAGATAAGGCAACATAAATAAATTGTATTTCTACAAGTTATCACACCCCCAAATTTATATATATGCTTGTCCTTAAGCATATCTTCTACTAAGGCAATAAAGTTAAATTCCTCTCATATATTTTTGCGTCGATTGGCTGCTCCGAGTGTTATGCATAGGCACATTTCTTAACAATGCAATTTCCTTCTATCCTTGCTAATTCTTAACAAAGCCCTACTTTATTCTTCTATATACAAAATTTTGCTCAAAGATGCTTTTCTAGTTTTTAAAAATAGAATGTTTATCTCTTCTTTGTCAAAACAACTTGATATATTTACATGCGGTGGTCAAACTTTCAATTATTTATTAGAGACTGTTAGTCATGGTTACACTCTTCGTTTTGGCTTGCTCCCACGGGTGTCATGCGAATATCCAACTATGGTTGTGTGCCAATTTCAACTTTAACTCATGATATTCAAAGGAGTTGTCTCTTACACTCATTTATTTTATTTCATATTGCGTTGTTCTTGGAAACCCACCTTCGTTTTGGCTTGCTCCTACGAGTGTCATACGAACATCCAACTACGAGCAGGCTTCTTTCACAACTAAACTCTTATCAGGTTAGGACATTTTTTAAGCTTTCCCTTGCACTGACATTGGAGTTTGGCAATATATATATATATATATATTTGGTAGACAATGAAAATGAACGTCTTTTCTTGAAGATCGCATATTCTTGATCTTATCTGCTCAGACCTTCCCCACCCCCAAATTTAAAGATAAGCAAGGTCCTCATTGCGTTGTTTGGATAGAATAGACAATTACTTAGAATAAAATTTTCAAAAAGAAGGTTTGAGCAGAACTTTGTAAGATAAAAGGTAAAGTACTGCTAAACAAATAATTAACTAAGTGTTGGTCAGAATTTACAAAGTATGAGAAATGTTTCTAAGTATAAACATATATGGCATCATGGCAGCACAATGAATAACGTAAAAGTAAAATATCATAACATCACAAATCTTGACAAAGGATGATAAAGAAAATGGCACAGGCAAAAAGGAGTAAATCTGTACTCATTTGTATTGAATATTAACACAGTATACAAATAATTAAAAATTAACGCAATACAAAATTTGTTGCCTATACAAAGAATCAAAGAATTTCGTTGTTATCTTTTTGAATTTGATTCAGATGGGTGCACACTAAAAATTAACACCGCGTTTCTAATAACGTAAATACATTTTTACTGAGGACGGGCAACAACGCATGCTCCCTCACGACACACCCTTTAACTAACACATTTCTAGAGGATACCTCAACATAATGCATTTAGCTAAGGATGGGCACATACGCGCGCAACACCCTCCCCCCCCCCCCCAATGCAATGTATTTGGGTGTAATGGACATAAGGTGTCTCTTGTTAACTCACAATGCACCCATCATCGCATTTCATACTAATTTTTATGCTTTTTACATCATCAAAAATGCAAGTCGGAAAGACTTTGCGGTGACTCGTGTTTCATCCAATTATTCATAGATATTAAAGAACATCGTTACTAATGTATACAAATTAAAGGAATCTAAACATGACATGAAAAATTAAATTGAAGAGAATTATAGAAAGCATTAAATACTACTCCTAAGAAGCAGTAAATAACGAGATTTAGAAAGCAGTAAAAGAAAACTATAAAGAAAGCACGTAAACATAGATAGGGATGCTGATTGAAAGAAGTTCTCAGAATTACTGCAATCGCTTCCCCTGCAAGCGGTTTAATCCTTGCCCAAGTCAATGGTGTCCATGCGTCGCTCGAAGTCGCCTCCGTAGTAAGGCTTAATTCGTTGACCATTGACTTTGAATGCGTTGTTCCCCTCTAAAGTTGTTAGTTTCACTGCGCCGTGAGGAAAGATAGTCTTGATTTTGAATGGCCCAGACCAGCGAGATTTCAACTTCCCTGGGAACAATCGCAAACAAGCATTAAATAATAATAACTGTTGTCCTTCGGTGAATGTCCGGTCATTTATGCGGTTATCATGCCACTTTTTGGTTTTCTCCTTATAAATCTTGGCATTTTCATAGGCGTCCCTTCGCCATTCGACCAACTGATTCAGTTGCAACTTCCGGACTTTCCCCGCACTTGCTAAATCAAACTTCAGCTTCTTGCATGCCCACAACGCCTTATGCTCCAATTCGAGCGGCAGATGACAAGCTTTTCCAAAGACCAGGGCATACGGGGACATGCCAATTGGTGTTTTATAGGCAGTCCTGTATGTCCATAGTGCTTCATCAAGCTTGGGTGACCAATCCTTCCTGGAAGTATTAACTACCTTCTCCAAGATAGTTTTGATCTCTCGGTTAGAAATTTCTGCCTGCCCATTAGTCTGTGGGTGATAAGCAGTTGCAACTCGATGGCTGACATTAAATTTAGTCAACAGGTTGGAAATTATGCAGTTGATAAAGTGAGAGCCCTCATCGCTGATTAAGGCACGTGGCGTCCCATATCGAGCAAAAATATTCCTCTTAAGAAACTTCACCATGGTAACCGCATCATTCTTGGCACATGTGATAGCCTCAACCCATTTTGATACATAATCAACCGCAACCAGGATATAGTGATGACCTTCTGATGGTGGAAATGAGCCCATGAAGTCAATTCCCAAAACATCAAATAATTTCACCTCTAAGATTGATGTCAATGGCATTTCATTTCTCTTTGACATATTCCCCGTTCTTTGACATCTGTCGCATTTCATAGCGTAGGCTCGGGCATCCTTGAACAGTGTTGGCCAGAAATAGCCACACTGTAGAACCTTTGCGGCAATCCGCTGCCCCCCAAAGTGTCCTCTGTAAAGGGACTCATGACACATCTTCAGAATGTGCTTGACTTCGTGCTCAGGAACGCATCGACATAATATATGATCAAGACCGAGTCGATATAGGAATGGGTTGTCCCAGAAAAAAATTTGACATCACATCTTAGCTTCTTCTTCTGCTGATAAGTATAGTCATCTGGTTTTTGACCACAAACAATGAAATTCACGATGTCTGCATACCAGGGAACATTAATGCCTACTGACATCAGTAGCTCATCGGGGAATCTTTCTTCAATATCTTTTTCTTTACCTTGAACCTCGCAATTCTCCAATCTTGACAAATGATCCGCGACTTGGTTCTCGGTGCCTTTCCAGTCTTTGATCTCTAAGTCAAACTCTTGCAGTAGCAACACCCACGGTATAAGCCTTGGTTTTGCATCCTTCTTTGTCATCAAATACTTGATCGCAGAATGATCCGTATACACCATAATGTTTGTTCCTATTAAGTATTGTCGGAATTTGTCCAGTGCAAATACCACTGCGAGCATTTCCTTCTCTATGGTTGTAAAGTTCTCCTGCGCATCATTTAATTTTTTTCTTGCATAATAAATAAGATGCAATACCTTGGTCTTGTGCTGACTTAATATTGCACCCACAACATATTCACTCGCGTCACACATCAACGCAAATGGTTGCATCCAATCTGGCGCCACCAGAATGGGTGCAGTGATGAGCGCATCTTTCAATGTGTTGAATGCTTTGGTACATGTATCATCAAAATTATATTTTCGATCAGCTTCAAGGATCGCACTTAGAGGCCTTGCGATCTGGGAGAAGTTGCGAATAAATCTTCTATAAAACCCACCATGTCCCAGAAAGCTCCTAAGTGTTTTCACGTTCACCAGTGGGAGTAACTTGGAAATTGCGTCAATTTTTGCCTGATCAACTTCCAATCCTGCTTTAGAGATTTTGTGACCCAGAACTATTTCTTCTTCCACCATAAAGTGGCATTTTTCCTAATTCAAAACAAGATTTATGCCACGCATCTCTTCAAGACCTTTTCAAGGTTAGATAGACAAGAGTCGTAATTATTGCTGAAGACTAAAAAATCATCCATGAATACCTCGACTGACTCTTCTAAGTAATTTCAGAATATTGTCATCATGCATCGTTGGAAAGTGTAACAACTTCCAGATCATTTAGGAACTTCCTAAGCCATATTGCTTCCTTGGCTGCTTCCATTGTGTAGTCTGCAATGCAAATCTACTTAATACTTCTCCATAATATTGCTCCTTCATTTAGAGTGAACATCGGTCCCGAAGTAGATCTCCTAGAGTCTATATCGGTCTGAAAATCAGAGTCAGTATATCCCGTAAGGATCAAATCCTTATTTCCATATAAAGCACGTAGTTCCTCGTTCTCTGATACTTGAGGATATTCTTAACAATAGTTCAATGTTCATAACCAAGATTGGACTGATACCTATTGACAATCCCTACTGCAATGCATATGTCTGGACGAGTTCATAGCACTACATACATCAGACTTCCAACTGTTGATGCATAGGGAATCGATCTCATATCCTCAACTTCTTGAGGTATCTTAGGATATTGTTCCTTTGACAAGTGTATTGCAGTCCTACAAGATAAAAGACCTATTTTGGAATCCTGCATCTTAAACCTAGACAACACCTTATCTATATAAGATGTTTGAGACATGGCTAGCGTTATGTTCTTTCGATTTTGAACTATTTGAATCCCAAGAATATATTGCGTCTCTCCTAGATCTTTCATCTAAAACTGGGTTGCTAGCCAATTTTTAATTTCAGTTAGGTATCCTACATTATTCCCAATAAGTAGGATATCATCTACATACAAAACTAGAAATGCTACAGTGGAGTTGATGATCTTTTTGTATACACACGGTTCATCAATAGTCTGTTCAAAGCCATAAGATTTGACTGTCGTATTAAATCTTATATTGCAGGTTGGATGCCTGTTTCAATCCATAAATAGATCTTTTCAATTTGCAAACGTTTTACTCCTAACCCTGTTCAATGAACCTTTCTGGTTGGACCATATAAATACTCTCTTCAATATCTCCATTTAGAAAGGCAATCTTGACATCTATTTGCCAAATTTCATAGTTATAAAAAGTGGTAATTGATTTGATCATAGCAATAGGTGAGAAGGTTTATTCATAGTCCACCCTCTCAACCTGGGTATAACCCTTTGCTACTGATCGGGCTTTATAGGTATGTACCTTCCCCATAGGGTCTCTTTTACACTGGTAGATCCACTTATAATTGATAGGTCTTACCTCATCAAGTTTATCTATAAGTTTTCAGACTGAATTAAAGTACATAGACTCTATTTCAAGGTCCATGGCTTTGATCCACTAATCTCGATCAACATCATCCATTTCCTGTTTATATGTTAATGGATCCTCTAAGCCATCATCAGGTATGTTAACTTTGGTTTCAATCAAACCCATATAGCGGCCAGGCTATCTTACAACCCTCCCACTACATCGAGACTCTCTCAACTCTTGAGTAGGATGTGATGGACCAGGCATCCTTGATCTATCTACAACTCTTATTGATGAGCAAGGCTGATCAACAACTTTTGTTGATTCGTCTGTAGCATTATTTGAAATCTCTTTCAATACTAGTTTACTGTGGGGTTTATGATCTCGAATGTGGCATTTGTCGATACAATTACCTTATCATCCTGAAGATCATAAAACTGACCTCCTCTCATTCCTTTAGGGTAACCTACAAACAGGCATAATTTTTAACGATGTTCTAATTTCTTAGGATTTTGCACCAACACGTATGTCAAGCAACCCCAGATCTGAAAATGACGTAAACTAGCTTTATGTCCTGTCCATAACTCATAAGTGTTGGGATTTGTGTCCTAATTCTCCCGGAGTCTCGTAGTTTGTAAACATTGTACACATTGTTATGAACAAAATAAGAGTTATTTTATTTTGCATTTATTCATATCTAATAAACAAAGATCCTGATTATTGTAGGTAAACTTAAGCATGTATATGAGATATACAAGTAGATCATACCTTAAGTAATAATCTAAAAGGTCTATAGTATAAGGATATAGGTGGGATACCTTATCCTGGTGACACTACGGATAGGACCCGCTTTGTAGAGTTTACAAGTGTTGTGAACTACTACAAATGGTCTGATCCTGACCATTCATGTGAAGATATGCGAGCAGGGGTGTCCTATTACAAAGATTTTGTATAAAGACTGGACCACGAGATGATTCATCTCTTTATATAACGCCGTTGATACTTAAGACTTACATCTCACTTTAAACGACCATAGATGACATGACCTTAATCCTGAGTGTTTTGAGAACTTCTACCTTTGATGGCGGTCATTTGATTAGTATGGATGAGAGTGGCTAGATTGCCAACTCAACAAGCCTACCTTTTTGGGAATTTGTTTGATTGGGGAGATGGGAACTCAATTACACAAGATGAAATTTGCTCCTACAACAAAGTAAGAGTAAGTAGATAGATTGCTCCCTTAAGAGCTGATTCTAGGTCTTGAACATAGTGGCCACATCTTCTCTTTGGAAGAGAGGACTCAGTCATAGTAGGACTATTACTTATATTCATTAGAGTTATCGGTGGTACTTAAGAAGTTAGATGTAACTACAGGGACAAAACAGTAAATTGGCCCAACTATACTTATGAGCGATCTGTGAAGGGTTATCGCACTGTTGATTGGTTGATATGGACATAGAGATATATTTGTAGTGAGAAGGGTGCAACTATCGGTCTTTGGTGGAGTGCCTGACAGTTAACGGATGGTGGATCCCGTGACTAAAGAGTTTAGTCAATTATTCACATACTGTTAGAGCTTCAAGCTACAGATTCATAAGGTCCCCTTGATAACTCAATGGATTCAAGTTGAGAATAAGTTCTTGGGGTTAGTTTGAAGTGTTCAAATTAACAAGAGGAAATTCAATTTTATATGATATAATTGGTGTGATGTATGAGATACATCATGTGGAGGATCAATGTAAATATGATTTACATTAGGTATAATAAAATAGAAAAAAAAACTATGGCTTATATATTTCATGAGATGAAATATCAAAACTATAGGATATAAATATAATATGGTAAGTTGGTTATCATATTTATTTATAATAAATTAATTATGTGATATTTATATTCTTTTCTCTAATAACCGATTGAGTGGGAGGTTATTGGTAGTTTTATGGTAACTGTGAGATAAAAGGAAAAATGTTTTCCTGAATTTAAAAGTTACTTGATTTGAAACTAACTCACAGACAAGGCTATCAAGTGAAAATGTTTCACTAAGCAATAATGTGTAGAGACTAAACGATCGTGGAGTTTGACTGTACAGTAGTTCATTCGGCTGATCGTAGCTAAATGATCGTGTGGCTTTGTTTATACGACAGACTGCCATCTACTACACGATCGAGCATATCGTCTATACGATAGACAGCTTTCTATCTCCCACTTGCTCGATCTCTACACGATTGTTGTCCTCCAGTCTCCTCCTCTAACCAAGTTCATACAGAGCCCAACCCCTGGATTCTCACATAAAGAATACCAAGGTAACCATTGTGGTGGTGTCCTCACTCAACTCGATTGGTTTCGAGGAGCCGTTGGTCGTTCATTGGGTTCGTGCTATTGTTCATGCTGTGTACCGATTGTTGAATTCGTGTTGCTGTGCTATGGACGCTTGTAGATTGATCGAGGGAGTTAGAAGGAAGTTTCTTCAAAGGTATGCATACTCTATCCCTTGATACTCTTGTTAACATGCTGCAATTTTGTGTTGTTCATGACCTGTTAGTTTTCGTTCTTCTACTGTAATTATGTATGTTCAATTTCGAATGGAATTTGGAACGATCCTTCCGCTGCTCATGGAGATCCTTATGTCTGATTTCCTTCAATAAGGTGTTTCTGAAACACTCTTAGAGGGAATGCTATTCAGAATGTAAGCTGCAGTCTCTACCGCATACCCCCATAACGAGTTAGGCAACCGAGCATAACTCATTATGGACCGAACCAAGTCTAACAAGGTTCTGTTTGTACAACAATTTTAGCTTGACATAATGAAATGAGAGATGGAAATGAGATGTAAAACGAAGAAGTCAAGTCGTAGAGTCCAATTTCTTATTCTCTTTGGCTCGATTTTACTTCTTGTTCAACCAACTTGGTGAAGAATGTGATTAAGACTCCTCTCTCTACCTTGATCTCCAATAGTTCCTCTTGATCAACGATACACATGGATCTTCCCTCCTATGTCCTTCTTACAGACAATAGAATTGAGCTAAAGTACTAATTGCTCTCTAAAATGTCTAAGCATCTATTGCTATAACTGGTTAGCTCTTTTCTTCAGCAGAATTGAGCTAAAGTACTAACTGCTCTCTAAAATGTCTAAATTTCCTCGAATTTTTGCAATAAGATGCGTCGGTGAAGAAGATTTTAAAAAAATGGCTACTTTTGTATGAGTTAACAATGTGTGTGATGGGAATGTCCTAAAACTCGCAGTTTGTAAATATTGGAAACATATTCTATTTATCAATAAAAGTATTATTGAGTTATTTATTCAATAAAATGTTATTGATATTGCATTTTGTTATAAAAATCCAATAAATGAAATCCATGGCCAAAGTATGAATACTTTAACTTTATGTGAGACATAAAAGAGGATTGAGTTTTAGTATATAGCCAAAATGGTCTATAAGTATATGGATAAAATTGGGTACCTCATCCTGGTGACACTATTGGATGCGGCTCATTTTGTATACTGATACAAATGATGTGATCTCAAAATCATTCATGTGGAGACATGCGAGTGGAGGCATTGTATCGAAGGATGTTTGCATAAACCGGACCTCGAAATATTCACTTTTCTTTATAAGTCTGTTTAATGTTAAAACTGACTATTTCAAATTTGATGACCTAGGATAACTCGATCTTAATCCTAAGCAAACTATGAACTCCTGTTTATTTAGGATTGTACTTAGATCTGCATAGGTAAGAGTAATCTAATAGTATTGTTCAATAAGCCTCCCATTTTAGGGATAAGTCTGGATAGATAGCTGGGGACATAGTCTTACAAGATAGAATTCACTCCTACCCAATTTAGGGTTAGCAGATAGGTTGTTCTCTTACGTACTGATTCGTGGTCTTGAACAACGGGGCCCTACCCTCTCATGATTGAGAGGGTCATGGTTTATTAGTTGGAATATAAACTAATTGTTCAATAGAGATTCAATGGGAGCTTAAAGATGTTTCTGCATGGGTAAAATGAAAATTTTGACTTGGCTATAAATACGAATAGCCTGTGAAGGATCGACTTATAGATTATGGTTAAAGTGGACAAAAATATATATACAGTGAGGAGAGCGCAACTATCGAGCCATAGTGGTGTGTCACGATAGTTAACGAATATTGATTAATTCGGTCTACAGAGTTTAGTCAATTAATCTTAAATCGTTGGAGCTCATGATCTATAGGTCCATAAGGTCCCTCTACTAGCTCGTAAAATTATATCTTGGATTAGTGAATTGAGCGGAATTGAAATGTTAAAATTCAAAATTAGGGCTTTGAATTTGCAGTGTTCAAATTTAATTCAGGGTTTGATTAAGTATATTCGATATAATTAAACATTTAATTTATCGAAACCAAATGTAATTGGAGAGATTAGAATATTTAAATATTGATTTACATGAATAGGATTCATGTATAAATTAGGTGTTTAACTAATTTAATATTTGATATTAAATTATTAATTAATTAATTAATTAAATTTGTTTAATTAATTATTTAAATAAAAAAATCAATTTTGTAAAATTCAAAATTTGTTTTGAATTTTTCAATTAAATTTAATTTTGGTGAAAATTAAATAAAATCAAAATTGAAATTGGAAAGTTTGAAATTAAATTGAAAATTGGAAATTCCTCTTTAGTGGAGTTTTCCAATTTTTCCAATGTTTGAGTGGTTTACTCCAAGTTAAACACCTAGCCCACTTTCATGTTGATAATTGAAGTGGAAATTAGCAATATGAAGTATTGCTTGCATGAGTTAGTTCTTTAAAAACTTGAATTTTCAGAATTAATAATGGTTATGCTACTAGAAATTCTAAGTTTTTTGAAATTCTGAACTTCTCTCCAAATCCTCATCTTTCCCTATCAAATTGATCTCAATTCAGTACTTTCACCACACAATCCAAGTTGTAGAATAGTAGAGAAGATCATTATGGTGGTCTACTGGTGTTTTGAAGAACCAATACGTAGAGAGAAGCTGGAATTGTTGTGATCAACAAAGATATTGTGTTCTTACAACCCTCTTTTCTAAAAATAGTTTTCCTACGTGTTTTTAAACTCAAATTAAGTGTAATTAGATTGTTTATTGATTTTGATTTCTTCCGCTGCATGTTTGTATACTCTATCAATGTGAGGAATTCTATGCGTTTTCTCTTAGAATGAATGCATTTTTATCACTAAAGATCCTAATTGTCCCAACTTTTAAGAGATAATAACTTGTATTTCTACAAGTTATCAATGTTCAACAAGATTCTATTTCTCCTTACTGTTATACCATTATGTTGAGGTGTATCGGGTGTTGTGAGTTGAGACTGAATTCCGTGTTCTATCAAATAGTCTTGGAATTTTAAATCCATATACTCACCACCTCGATCTGATTGAAGTGTTTTAATCCTTTTACCTGAATGATTCTCAACTTCTGCCTTATATTCCTTGAATTTTTCAAGGGTTTCAGACTTATGATGCATTAGGTAAATATAACCATATCTAGAATAATCATCAATAAAACTGATGAAATATTCATACCCTCCGTGTGTTTTGACATTCATTAGACCACAAAGGTTTGAATGCACCAGTTCATATGGTTCTTTGGCTCTAAGACATTTTTTCGTAAAAGATCATTTCGTCATTTTACACTCAAGACAAAACTCACAGGGTGGTAGAGAGTTGTCTTCTAATTGGTTTAGGAGACCACTCTTAACCAATCTCCCAATTCTATTGAGATTAATGCAGCCATGTATTAAGTGCCAAAGATAGGCATTAGGAGAAATTTTTCGTTTATGTTGTTTTAACATCTCTATTTTCAAAACAGTTTTTATCTCAGTTAATTTTAACACATAAGTTATTTTCCAGTTTTGCAGAACATATTTTAATACTCTTTGAACTAATGAATACTTCATTAACTTCAAAAGAAATTTTATATTTGTGTTCTAGCAAACATGAGATTGATATTAAATTCCTCCTCATGGTAGGAATATATTAAACATTTTCAAATAAAATGAATCTATCTTCAATAATAACTTCATCTCTCCCACTGCTTTAGCTAAGACAACTTCTCTGGTTCAAACCTTAAAAGTTGTCTCGCCTTCTGTAAGCTGCCTCTAGGAACTAGTTTCTTGGGCAAAGGCACGAATATGATTAGTGGCCCCTAAATCAAGTATCTAGGTTAGTCTATCATTTTCCATTAAACATATTTCAATGACAAGTAAATCTATTTACTTTGTTGTGCTTTCTCAATTTCCTCATCTATGACATTCATGTTTATTACATTTAACATATCTAGAGCATGTTCACTAATAGAAGTTCTATCCTTTATGTTATAGTAATAAACCAATTCTTCGAGAATATCATTCTTGATAGTTTGTCCAAACAATGTTTGTAACGAATCCATGATTTCTTTAGTAGAAACCATGTTCTCGAATTTCTTAGCTAGTATATCGAATATATTTGCCAAGATTTGGATTTGGACTTTTTCATTTGCCTTAATCCATCCGTCATATACATTCAAAACCTTTTGATTTGCAGATAAGTTGGGAGATAGAGGACATTCCTCTACTAAAACAAATCTTAAATCATCAATGGCTAGTATTGCGTTTATATTTGATTTCCATGTTGAAAAAATTAAGACCGTTAAACTTATTGGAAGCAAGTAATTTATAAGAATTCGACATGCTAAAAAATTTAAACAATTTCTAATCAGAAAAATGATTTTTAAATCCAATTAAATTTTACCAAAAGTAATAATGTACCCAAATTTCATTATTTATTTGCAATGATACTTTAGTGAGTCATAATAGATGCTACCAAGGGGCAGTCAAATACTCCTTCATTAAAGCGAGACTTGACTAAATACTATCTCCATAATAACTCTATATTCCTGTAGCCATTTAGTTACCATTTTTGGTAAAGAACTTACTAACATTTAATAACTCTTGTAAGTGTAACCCTCCATTTCGGCCCCAACGATGTTTCCGAATTGGAGAGTCAAGGTTAGGAATGGACCTAAGAGATCCTATCCATTTCTAGAGTTTGAGTTGTTTTGAATCCCATGTTACAACCTTCCGAGGAGATAACCGCTGTAAAAACGACTAGATTATGATGCCTAAAAATGACAAGCAGGCGCAACATAAAAATCTCATAGTCTAAACTAGTAGAAGAGACCATAGGATACGTTGACATACATCCTTCATGTGAACCCCAAATCCTAATTTCTCTACTTGAGTATATTCCCTATTGAGATCAGTGTGATGAGTAGGTTGATGAGGAAACTAGTGTGAATGGTAGAGAAAAGAGTGGAAAATTAGAAGAAAAGAGGAAATTTGGAAGTTTGACTTTTGGGGAAAATTTGGAAAATTTAGCTAAGTATAGAATTTTGTATGTTGATGCGTTGGAAGGGTGGTGTTGATACGTTGGAAGGGTTGATGGTAAGGGCATGTGGTTGAAGAAGGAAAACAGAGATGACGCGTTGGAAGGCACAAGGGTAGGCAAGGCATGCATTAGAAGGCAGCCATGCGTCGAGCAGCCTCGGCCAGCGCCCTTGCCCAATGTGTCGAGCGGCCAGCCAAGCGTCTCAGCCACGTGTCGAGTAGCCTCGGTCAGACGCTCTGCTCATGCATTGAGCATCCTCAGCCAGACGCCCTGCCATGCGTCGAGTGGCCACGCACATGCGTTGAGCGCCCTGCCGAGCGGCCACGCCCATGCGTTTAACGCCCTGTCGAGCAGCCATGCCCATGCGTCGAGGTGCCCTGCCATGCAGCCAAGCGCGCAGCCCATGTGGCCAAGCACACCGCCCATGCGGCCGAGCGAGTGAGCGATGGACAGCATACACCGCACGCCCATGCGTTGAAGCAGCATGCCCATGCGTCAAGTGGCTAGCCTGTGCAGCACGCCTATGTGTTGGTGGCCAGCAACATGCGCCCATGCCAAGTAAGTCGTGCAATGCTACTTAGTGAGCCATGCGTTGAGATGGATGGTCACCCTATGTGTTAGTGATGGTTAGCTCTTTGCGATGGCTAAGTTGAATTGAAATGGTAGTGAATTGGCTTGCTATGCATTGATGATAGGCTATGCATTGAGTATGGATTATATGTTGAACATCCAAGAGTTGGACACATACGAAGGATGAGATCACCTGGGAAACGTCATCAAACCATGTGTCTACTTGGGAGGAAAGCCTTAAGCCTTAAGAATTTGAGGTGGTGGCATCAGATTGGAAGCTCATGCATTGGCTACATAGGAGGAACACACTTAGGTTGCGCTGATCAAAATGATGTGTTGGTAGTGTGTGGGAGAAACACTTGGCCATGCAGCCAAGTAGGTGGTGTCAACTCTGGGGAAGGTTTGGACGCCTATAAATAGAGCCAAGGGACTTCATTTTAGATAAAAATTCAAAAATACCATAAAAAGAGTGGGAAAGTTGAGCAAACCTTGCGTTGGAGCCAAAATCCATGCGTTGGTCATAGTATTTCAAAGAGGATGCATTGGATAGAGAAGTCTGGAAAGCAGAATCAACTTGGGACGAGAAGTTCACCCAATTTACTCGTGCGTTTGGAGTGATTCCAAAGCCACCTGAAAGCTCTAAGAGTCTAGTTATCAGGGTAGAGCTGTCAGAGGAAAATCTCGAAGGGATTGGGCTAGAAACTGAGAAGAAGGCAAAAGGTTCAGGCTGTCGAATCAGTTTAGGCCAGTCTTGAAGATTCTGTGAATCTGGCCAAACCACGAGAAGTTCTAAGCTCAAATTTTAGGGTAAGATTCCTGAGATATTTTATAATATGCTTGTAGAAGGAATTATATCAAAATAAGGTTTATAACTATGAGTAATCTAAGCTGTAAGTTGAATATGGATTCTAGGGGTGAAATGGGAGCCCGAGGTAGAAAAGGGAGCTACTAGATTGAAAAGCTCCTAAGCAATCAAGGTGAGTGGCTAAAACGTTTTGACTAAAACATTTTCTTAAAATGTTTGATTACAACGTGTTATAGAAAGCATATTTTAAAGAAGATTATTCTCATGCCAGCTAGTTTTACAAAGTGATTTCCAAGCAAACCATCAGTTATGTTTTAAATGCATGCATGTGTGAGAAATTGTTGAAAAGCGATTTATATGTATTAAATATACTCAGAATGCATTAGTACCTTTAAAGCCATGTTTTTATGTGTTATACTTTATATTCTTTAAAGAGAGAAAGTCATTTATGACTAATTTTACTTAAAACACGATACCGAAGGACATTTGAGAAGGTATCCGCCCAACTAGATACCGAAGGACTTTGAGAAGTTATCTATTGGTACTGAAGGACATTTGAGAAGGTACTAAACCAACTAGATACTGAAGGACGTTTGAGAAGGTATCTAAACAAAAGTACCTTAGGTATGACGGTACTTAGTATGGCCACGTGCACGTAGGTAGAGTCAGAGATTGAGTAAAAGGGTTCTCTCTTGACCAATAGTTGGTGTTGGAATTGTTTTTACCTACAGTAGGGTTATCCTCAACCGAGAAACAGTTTTACTGTTTTATGATTAAAATAGCTTTATATGTTTCATGCTTGGAAAATGTTTATACTACAATACAAGTACTGTAGAAGCTTATATTTTAGTTAAACTCTTTATTGAGATTTTGCATGAAAATCAATTATCTTTCTTAAGTCACTCACTGGGCGCAAGCTCACCCCGTTTTCAAATGTTTTCCTTTCTCCCCCCCCCCCCCCCCATATGTAGCAGTTAAATCCTCTGAAGATAGCTCTGCATCTGCTCTACCACTAAAGGATAAAGAGATTTGTAACCCGTTTGTTTAGGTGGTTATTGTTAATATTGTACACATGTTACTGTTGTTCATATAGGGACTAGGGTTTTTGGATTTTGGGACTTGTAAATCTAGTGTTGTAATGACTCTAAATAGGCTATGTTTCTAGATTAATAAATTTTTGGTCTAAAGACATTTCGCTGTACATAAGTTATATTTTGGTAACAGAGTTATTCCGCAAAAGTTATTAGGCAGTAAGTGTCAACCAAAGGGTTGATAACTGCTGCAGTTACGCCCTTTCCTAGGCTAAGAGGGTGGTCTAGGGCGGAGTGTGACACTTTACCCACTTACTATGAACTAGTTTCTCTATTCACCATTGCTATTGACCCGTGCAAACACATTCCGAATGGATACTACTATAGAAATTGGATTACTTGACGTTTTTCCAATGTCAAGTAAAGGGTATACTTAACACTTATAAAAGCATCGAGTATTGAGTGTCAAGTATAGTGAGATAACTTGACTCCGAAGAAACGTCAAGACAAATGTTTCCTGATACAATTTTTGTGTCAAGAAAAATAATACACTTGACATTGGTGGTATGTCAAGTTTATTGATTCTTGACATTGATTACGTATCATATATGATAACTCTTTAAAGTTTTTTATGTGTCAAGTATATGTCTTTTCATTTTCAAATTAAATGCTCCAATCGATATTCTTATTTTCTGCCTTGTATTCCAACAATATAATTACATCAACTAAATAAACATTATACATTTAAGATCTATCAACTCAATATGTTCACTAAAAATCCATATGTTCAACTATGATCTTTCATATGAACACTTCTCACAAATTACAACAATATTTCTCTTTCACATGTACATGCACAAAATAAAATCTCAACTATTGCTTTTGTATACAAAACTCAACTTTCAACAAACACAAAAGTAACAAATTGTTTAATAAATAACCTCTCAACAAAGTACATTATTTAATCTATACATAGAGCTTTGAAGTCTAAAGATCGAGAACTAAGGGTCAAGCAAGCCATGTTTAAGCAAGTCAACCTACAAAATAGAATAAATGGCGATAACATCAAATTTCAAAATATATAAATAAGTATTAAGATCCAACAATGACAAAAAGTCATGCACATGCTAAAATTTAAAATAGAAGAATGCAGATACATTTCCCCCAACTTTCACAACTTTCACAAAAAACAGAGAATAGTAGAAGCCCAATCTTATCTACAAGTAATAACAAATTTGTTCAAAATTTCATTCACCAAAATAACGAATTAACTCCAAATAGATTACCCAAAGTGTGGCTTGATTCGAATGCCACTTCAAAACTACAACAAAGTAATCCAACCTACGAAAAGTTCAATAATAATGGTTATAAAACGCAAATTCCAGCAACTATGTGACAATTCCAAAAGAGTTTCAAGGTCTTAATACCTATCAAAACGTCCAAACATCATTAACATTGCTGGATAGTGGCTTCAATCCCTTGAAAACTTTGAATTGAACATAAAAAATTGTAAATAACTCAGTTATTAGACCAATACTTCAATGGGTAACAAAGAACTATTAATACTAACCTCCAAACTTATCAAAACCTTGCCAAGATCGGTGTCAAACCTATTGGACAACAACTCAACTCCTTCCAACACTTCAAAATCAATCTCATCATCAAACATTCAAACAAGCAAATCATTACAGAAGATGCTACATTAAAACCCAAATCACAAATTCATTCAAATACATCCAAAATACTTACCTGAAGTGTTTGCTCAAATCAACGCTTCACTCGAGCCGCGACCAACTTTCCTGAAAAGAAAATGAAAGAGGAACAAGAACACTCATACACTGATTTATTTGTCCAGTCTAAATATACATCAAACCAAAGTTTAATAACAAGTTACTAAAAGTTACCAAAATTTGCCAATGTCAAAATCTTGCGACCCTGCACAACACACTTCCAATCTTCAAACTCTGCTACAACCTGAATCTATGACCCAAACATAATGGCTTTTCATCAAAACTATCCCAAAATCAAACGATAATCAAGATTGGGGGCGTTTGGCTACAGATTTGGGCAGGGCTTGAGGCGTTCGGCTACAGATCTAAGCGGGGCTGAAGCGATGGAAACGGTTGAGGGCGTTCGGCTACAGATCTGGACGACTGAAGCGATGAAAGAGAGCGTTCGGCTACAAATCTGGGCAGGGCTGAAGACTCGCGAACAACGTGCACGACTGGCGCGGCTGGCGCAACTGAGTAGATGGCAAGGGAGCTGAGCAGACGACGAGGGAGAGGACTGGTGTGGCTGAGCAGACGACAGAATGAAAAACTCAATAACAGCGGCGCAAATGGAGGCGAAGGGAGAATGAAGGCTGACGATGACTAGGGCTCTTAGGCACACGGAAGAAGAAAAAAAATTTGGGGGGAAGGGGAAGGTCGTGAGTGAGATGGTGAAGAAGAAGAGAAAGAGTTTTAATTAATAAAAAACAAAAAAAATATTATTTTAATAAAAGAAATAAAATAAAATAAAACTTGATAGGGAAATATTATTTTATTTGAAAATTTTTGTAAGAGGGAAACCAAATTTGAGAGGGAAATGAAAATGGGACAGGGAGGGAAACAAAAAATAAAGGTTAAAAAAATATATACTTTTTATATTTTATTTGATATGAAAAATATGTCAAATAAGAGCTTCTTATACTGGACACAAAAAACGTGTCAAGCAAGACCTTATATTACTTAACACGATTTTCGTGTCAAGTAATGGTTTGCATGAAAATATCAAAAACATTACGTCAATCTCCGCCTTTTAACCCTTTTACTTAATATCTTTTTTCCTAAAAGGTCATTACTTGTCATTTTTTCCAAAGAAACGTCAAGTAATTAAAAACTATAACTGTCAAGTAATGTAGATTTTGTAGTAGGAGGAGGTCACTTCCAGGGTGAATCAAAGCGGAGCATGAATCTCACAGTGTGAACTCTTAGGGACGTGAGAATTAAGAATAATATATCGTATATGTTACTAATCTCCCACTAGTGTTCTATTTGTTTTGGATAAATATTTACTTACATATATTTCGGCTAATAAACAACCAAAATCTAGGTGATTATCCAAGTATAATGTTTATATTTGGATTTAACCTATGATGTCTTAGTGATAAATCATTTTATTACCTCCATCACTCATGCATGCTCATAAAAATGAGTTAACAATGCTAAAATACCGACTAAAATCTTCAAGTAGTAGGTGTTCTATAAACCGTCAACTTAAGTGTTAGGTTTTATGTCCTAAAACTCGTGGTTTGTAAATAATAAACTCATTATATATATCAATAAAGTTGTTATTGAAGTTTGATTCAATAAAGTTGTATTGAATATATGAATTGCTTATATTGTTTTAGAAATAAATCCTATAAACTAAAAGATCCATGATTATTACATGAGTACTTGAACTTTATGTGGAGACATAAGAGTGAATCAGGTTTGAGCAAATAGTCTAAATGATCTATAATATATGAATAAGGTTGGGTGCCTTATTCTGGTAACACTATCGGATGTGGCCCACTCTGTAGTTGTTACAAGAAGTTGTAAAGTGCTATAGATGAAGTGATCCTAATTCGTACATGTGGTGACATGAGGAGTAGGGGCGTCCTGTGCAATGAGTTTGCGCAAGATCAGACCAAGAAATAAGTCACTCTTACTTTATAACGCTATTTACTGTTTAAGACTGACTATTTCAAAACGATGACCTAGGTAACTTGACCTTAATCCTAAGCTAACTATGAACTCCTGTTTATTTGGAATTACCCTTATATTTGCATAGGTGAAGGTTGGCTCAACAGCGCAAGCTCAATAAGCCTCCTATTTCAGGGGTAAGACCGGGTAGATAGCTGGAGACATCGGGTGCAAGATAGAATTCACTCCTACCCACTTTCAGGGATAGTAGAGAGG